>NC_134408.1:63176204-63338704 GCF_038048845.1 Mixophyes fleayi
TCAAAAGCATTGCTGGTGACACTCTCCAATGTGTAACATATGTTGCCTAACAGTTACTTACTTGGTGTATCTTCTTCTGAAAATATAATTGATGTTGACCTCTTTGATGAGGGTGATGAAAACAATGTAATTTGTCACCATTGAGAAAGATGACCAGTGACCACTGTTATCCAAATGCCCTTGATTAATTTGTCAACATACCTCTATCTATTCTTCAGTTAAATAACCAAAATGCAGGGGGGGGGGGTCAACACTTCAGCCATAGAAGCACCTGTCGCTGTAGTGCTTGATTTGTTAAACTATTTGCATGGGTGGAAGTGTATTGCCAAGGACAATGCCATCTTAACTTGTAGCATATAACATTGTGCCCTATCATCAACTTTTAGTTGGCTACTGATGCTGCTGTCTGTAGTTAAGGTCTTGTGTTCACTTTCATCTTAATGAAGGACTTTGTAACTCTGCCATTGATACATTTAAAAAAATATTTAACCAGTCTATACGGTTCTCTAACTCCATCGCATAGCGTAAATCGTCAGCCATCATATCTCCATCTATATATGTATTCTTAGCCATTGCCAAATTCTGTCTGTCGAAGTCAGCAAATTGGATAAAGTCATTTCAATTAAAATCGAGCAAACTTGGTTTTCTTTGTCTGAAAAGATGCGTAGAGCATGCTACGGTGTGGAAGGGCGTGCGCAGCCGCAACACTTGGCAACAACAGTATTTACGCTTTTACATACATTCGCACCAACACACACATTTGTAAAATAGTACACATTAATGGTAGTTGCAACACATAGTTATTTATGTCGAAATATAGTAGTGTTTATGTGTAATATTATAAGTTATATGCATATCAGTAAAACATATGGTACAGGTTGAAGGAATCATGTCATGTGTGGTATCATATTAATCCCCTTTACATTTGCAATTGTCCGGTTCACTCTGCGACTGGATCGCAGAGTGCATACGCAAGTTATTAATGTTAGGGAATTATGGACTATTAAGACTATGAATCTTGGCGGGAAGATCGGAGCATATCCCCTGGAGAGATGACCCCCACCTTTGGATTCTTTAGGTTGAACTAGCCAATGATCGACAACCCCCTGGGCCTTCCTGAAACCTGGACCAATAGAAGCAAGCTATACCACCTGCATTGTTTACTGTATCTCTGTGTGCATATAAGCAGCAGCTCCTCATCTAGTGTTCAGTCACCTAGACCACAGACTTCAGGACTGAATGACTGTACACTGGATCCAGAGCGCCTGCAATAAGTAACGGCTGTACTTATTATTATTTCGCTTGAATATATTCTGCTACTTTTTGAGAATAAATCTTTGTGTGTTGGAAACACAAATCGAGATTCGGCAATCGTTATTGGATAGCGACAAAACGCTCTTAACACTGTCCTACTAATTTCTCAGGATGTGGACTTTCAATTGCATTGTCTTGTCTAGACAGATTTGTTGACAACCTGCACCAATGTTTGTTATACATACTTAATTGTTTGGGAAGGCCAACGTTTGGCCTATATGAACTGTCTGGTTTACATATTTCTTACACTTCCCTAACATTACATATTTATATTATTTATATATTCCATATTTATGTACATTCCATATTTATACACATGGGTCCTAGGGGCCGCCTCTGCTGCAAATCTCAGGCACCAACCTTTACCCTGGTGTTGTGCAAGGTGAGGGTTCCAGTCCCACCACCACTGCATTTTCAAGTCACCTACGTGCCCTGTCCCCCTGAGACACAGGCACCTTGGGCTCCAAACACCACCAGTCTTCCAGCATCAGACCAAGAAGACCCGCCCTTTCAGGACATCCCAAACCAACCATACTAGGTCAGATACTACGCTTGAGGTTAGCCAAAAGAATGAATCGAGATTGAAATTTTAATCACAAACAGGACATAGTAACTGGATGTAGACATACATGGTAACTGGAAAATATATCAGAGTTCCCTTGTTTTTGTCACAAGGGCAGCATTACGGCACAGATCTACCTTTCTCATATCAAATAAGTTAAAACAAGTTATTTAAAAGCTCCGCTCTAGGCTACCAATGAATTCTCCGCCCATCAAGAAGAGCATAGTAATAGTATTTGAAGCTATTAGTATGGGTGCAGGCCACCTTCATCTATTACTTTTACATATGTCTGCCTTTCACCATAATAAACAGTATATATTACGAATGATTGAATTCAGATTGGTCTGATCAATTTGATAGGAAAGTAGGCGTATCCCTCATGAGCCAATCGCAAACCAGTAGTACATACATATACTCCCAGAGGCATCACCCACACTCATTCACCCTTGAGAAAGTTTCCCTGTCTGAGACAAAACGCATTTGACCACCCCCTTTTTCAACACAATCAAGCATCCTGACACCGGAACTTCCTCATTGCCCATGCTGGAACACACGCCAAAGACATTTTACTTATATAACTACTTCTGAGCCACAAAACCGCTTTGATCATATCCATCGATCCTATCGCTATGATCAGATTTTTCCAAAGTTCACTCGGGGAGCTGTACTAGCTAGCTCTTTGCTATATTTTGTTTGATGTTTTATGTGTGTTTGACTACAAGTTTAAATCATTAGGGTAACCAGTGTACCTTTCTTTGCATTTTACATAGTCATTGTTTAGGTGATTTTAACATTGTAGGTTGTTGCTGCCAATTACTATTTTTGATATGTTTTGGTCTTAGAGTCCAATTTATTTATATATATATATATGTGTGTGTGTGTGTGTGTGTGTGTGTGTGTGTGTGTGTGTGTGTGTGTGTGTTTTTATGTGATTAGTCCTTGATTATTTAGATTTTTATTTTTGATTGTGCATCTATTAACCTTTATCTTTATTGATTACACTAAATTAATCGAATTTTAGCCTGTGATATCTGGTTAATCAATAGAAGTTCCATTCAGCTGTTGAACTTATAAGGTGTCATGAGATATATGACAATATTATTGTTATCACTATACATGCAGCTGAACCTTTTTATCTCTGCTTGTTCTTGAGGTACTGTGGATTCGAGGTCGCTTACATTACATATTGAGCCTTATCATCTAAATCATTCACCTTGGACATCAGTCTATAAAGAATCTATGGACACTTAGAACCTTTGAGACACACAGAGTATATCAAGTTTCCTCTCACCTGGGACATCTACACTTACCACTGTAGACCCGTCCTATTCATCCAGGGATGTACATAAAGGACAATTCATATAGATCCAATCTACAATCCGTCAAACAAATATTTGTATACTATAAAGAAATTTACACAGTACTCCTTAAGGACACCATTGATATACCCAATTATTGGAAGATACGGTACCCATTAATCTGCATTTACGATATTTTATGCTTTATTTGAATTCTTGTTGTACACATTGTAATTTTCAATCTGTATTGTTGTAGTTATTCCCCCTTCCCCTTCTTATATATTTCAATCTGGTATCACATTTATATTTTATCATCTACCGAGCATTATTTGTGTAAATATGCTAATTGTTATTTGATTACCCTTACCACAAGATGTCTGAATAGGATCTTCAGCATTCTAACATTTAGACACCACCAAATATCCCTTATCTTTGGTTATCTGGTTTGAATGCAGAGATGTGTCTATTTTCTATACAATTCTAAACAAGAAGGGATACCTTGTTAATTTCTGCAGCTTTACTGTATATGGTGGATTTGATTTTTTGAGTGCAGTGCCACCGGACAATTTTTCCAATTGTCTAACTCTATTCAATCATACCACTGTCCATCCAGTGATCTCTGTCTGTTACTGTAGCTTCACTGTCTATGATGAATGCCCTTTAACATTAAGTTTTGTAGTATAGGTGCAGGCCATCTTCGTTTATTATTATCAACATGTATTCACATAGCAATTATTTAGCTAATTTTATACTATTTTAACGATTTAAAATAAAAGTTATATTTTGTTTAATCTCTATCCATTATGGTTATATGTTGAATTGGGAATTACTGTGCACCTTATCAATTAACTTTTAGTCCTTTCCCATATGTATTTACATAGTGTCAGAAAATTACATAACATTTTACAATTGGGTATCTATCTACTTGTCTAAATATGCACTGATGCCATTGCCCATCTAATGGCATCTGAGTGTTACTGCCTCCTCACTCGCCATGATGCATGCTGTTTATTGTTCCAAATGCTGTCTAATGTTCCAAATTTAGTGTGTATGTAACATTTCAACATTTTTATCTCTTACATCTTACATTAAATACACTACAGTTTATGTTGTTGTTTAATTTATCTAATTAAATTCAATTCTAATCCTTTCACACACTATACATTGCACTCCACCCTACAACCATTATTTGATTCACAAAAGCAGTATTATGGCCCAAATCATCCTGACTCGTAGCATAAACAGCCACTTAAGTAAAACTCTTCTCCTGCCCTTTGATGAATGCTCTGTCCATCGAGAAGTGCATAATACTAGTCTTTCAATTTTTTACTATGGGTGCAGGCCACCTTTGTCTATCATAATTAGAGATGGGCGGGCTCGGTTCCCCGAGATCCGAATCCATCTGAATTTCGCCTATCCGAGTACCGAGCCGAGCAGGCTCGGTACTCTCCCGCCCATTCGGAATCGAAATCGAGACAAAACGTCATTGTGACGTATTCGTATTTCTGAGCTCGGTTCTCACGAGATTTGAAAAGCATAAATACCCGCCTCCACAGCAATCCATTGCCATTTGACAGAGGGAAAGAGCAGGGTTAGGTCACAGGCTATATCAGCGCAGGGACAGAGCAATAATTGTACACATTATTGTTTCTATTCAATACAATTCTAATATTAATACCAATTGTTAGAGCAGTAAGAGGAGGATAGAGGAGGGTTTTTTTTTTAAATTTCTGGCACTCCAAGTGCTTTTGGGGTGTCCCTTATTCCCCCTTGTTTTGCAGTAATTTTTCTGGCTGTTAAAAAGTAATATTTGCCAGCAATATCTAAAACAATATTTTGCACTACAAGTGCTTTTGGTGTATTCCATATTCCCCAGTGTTTTACAGTAATTTTTCTGGCTGTCAAAAGTCATATTTGTCAGCAGTATCTATCTAATACAATTTTGGCACTACAATTGCTTTGGCCTCATTAAAATGCAGTCCACATATGAGCAGAATCAGCAACCCGGTTCTGTCACCAGTCCTGATGGTAGTGTTCCCAGTACGTCATCTGGGAAAGGCGATATCAAAGTACATAGTCTTTTTAAATCAGGGAAAAAAACACACACCAAAATTTTTTTTACCGTGTTGAAGCGAAAAAGAAGTGTAACTGAGGAAAAGTTAACTGCCAATAAAAAAAATAAATTGCCAACATGCCATTCTAAACACACAGTGGCAAAGAAAGAATAAGACCTTTGCCTTTCTCTATTAGTGGCAGATCAAAAAATGTTACTGAGCCTTCTTCTTGTACGGTCACTCGTGACCAAGCAAGACCAAGTAATTTGGAGTCTAAAAGTGACGCACAACTACTGTTATGCATGAAAGCCGAGCTGCCAGAAAACAGTAAGTCATTAGAGGATAATGTATGCTCTTAATCAGAAATGACACCAATCCCTGTGGAGAGTCCATCCACCAGTGGTATGTCTAATCGTGAGCATTCTGTTAGTGACAGTGTACCCATAAAGAAGGGTCCTTTTAGCAGTTCTGCTGATGTGTGCCTTAACAGCCCAAGTTTAGCCGGTGATACACCAATTGAGGATGCCACTTTGGAATTAGAAGAGGATGAGGGGGAGATTTGTGAAGGCAACGAGGGCACTAATGATGATGTTGATGATTATGATGCAGACAGATACCAAATTGCCTTTCTCAATTTCTATTTATATTCTAGACTCTATAACGGCTGAACAGTTTTCTATTTTACTCCTAGTGGAGAGGGGGTCTGATGCAGACAGATACCTATTAAAGTAATTCTATCGTTTTCAAATAAGCATTGCCCAAGCGATTGTATTGTGTTTCCAAGGCACAAAGTAATTTATTTTAGCAGATGCAATAATTTAACAATTCAATACATGATTATAATACAGTACAGCCAATACCAAAAGATACATACATACCGCGCTCGCTTGCGCTCGCACTGCGCTCCAACTGGCACCAGCGATGATGGCTGCATTGCCAATAGGCTAAGATGAAGAAGAAGACAATCAGGTTTGTGTGCAGAATTAAGGACGGCCTACCAGGGATTAAACTGTTTTCTTCCTAATTTATTAGCTTTAGAATTACCTTACTTATCCAAGAAACAGGTGGAGTACTAAATTTGGTTATTTTATGCCCAAAAACATTAATTTTTAAACAAAATAGCAAAACAAAAGCAAACAAAACCAAAACCAAAACACGCAATGCCGATTTGGCAAAACCAAAACCAAAACATGACGGTAATCCAGATCCAAAACCAAAACCAAAACCAAAACCAAAACCAAAACACGGGGGTCAGTGAGCATCTATAATCATAATCAACATTTATTTATATAGCGACAGCAAATTACTCAGCGCTTTAGAATTGGATATCTACTTGTCTAAATATCTACTGATGGCACTGTCCATCTAATGACATCTGATTGTTACTGCCTCTTCACTCTCCATGATGCATGATGTCTAGCTTTTCAAATCTAGTGTGTGCATAGTGTTTCAACATTTTTATCCCTTGCACCTTACACCAATTTTTTTATGTTTCATTTAATTAATTAAATTAATTTATTATTCTTTCACACTCAATACACTGCACCCCACCCTTCTAGTTTCCTTATTTGATTCACAAGGACATCATTACGGCCCACATCTACCTGACTCTTAAAATAAACAACCACTTAAGTAAAACAAGGCATTTGACATCTGATTGTTACTGCCTCTTCAGTCTCCATAATACATGCTGTCTAACTTCCTAAACTTAGCGTGTGCTTAATGGGTTGTAGAGAGAAAAGGGTATCCGCACTAGGCAAATCTCACACCAAAGTCTATTAATAGGTTCTCTAATATAATATAGCCTACCAAAAAACAGGATGTTTATAATATAGTAAATAACATCCTGACCGGTGCACCCATACACCTGAAACACAATGTTTACCAAAAGAGAGAGAAAAAAGAGCAGATGACTGAGGGGCACTCAGAACAATGGATGAGTGTATTTGTTTAAATAAAATTACATTTTATTGATATACATTAAAATTTGTTTGATAATTCAGCCTATACCCAAAAGCTGGCGAAATATTAAAACCAAAAACAAAAACAAAAATAAGTAAAATTGCAGATCCACTGCAAGCTTAGCTCGGTGGTCCTATAGTGGTTAATAGATTCTAAATAGAAAGTATCGCTAATGTAGGTTAATATATAGATATATTGGTAACAGGGAAGATGATATATAGGTTTCCTTTCTGAGGGTTCCCTAATCGCATATAAATCTCCTATATTGTCTTTAATGATACATTATGTCTCTAACAATATGTCTGTATAATTGAGAGAAACCCCTAGTGGTGAATTATAAATAGCTATCTAATAAGCTGTGGGGTTAATATATCTTCTAGGGGAGTTTGATATATGTACATAAATTGTTTCAAGGAGTTGCGTAGACACCCTGATATAAGAACGCTGAATAGACCAATATGGATCTCCCTATAATAACCTCTATTTCTGTGAAGAGAAATCTCTAATTTATGGGGTAGGGGAGATGGTCTAAGCGTTTATTAAACAAATTGAAGTAACAAGGAAAATGGTATATAGGTTTCTTTTCTTAAGGGTTCCCTAGTAGCAAATAAATCTCCTATAATGTCTTTAATGATGAATTATAACTCTAACAAGATATCTGTATAATTAGAAGAAGCCCCTAGCGATAACTTGTAAATAGCTATCTAATGCGCTATAGGGTTAATATATCTCTGAGATGTATGAACATATAAGGAGTTGCGTGGACACCCTGATATGAGGACGCTGAATAAACCAATATAAGTCTCCCTAAATATCCTCTATTTCTTGTAAAGAGAGATCCCTATATCGTGGGGTAGGGGAGATAGTATTAGCTTTTCCTACTAAATTAGCATGTTGACACACAGAGCTAAGAAACGCCAATGCGCGTTTCGCTTATCAGCTTTATCAAGGCTAACCAGAGCCTTGTTCCTGTGTGTCTTAAATAGTCAGTGTCAGGTCAGCCCCTGATGACGTGAACGAATTTGGCCAATCACGCCACAGTGTGAGTGACTTGGATAGACGTGTTTGTCAACCAATAGAAAAGATCAAGGATGATTAGGCTCCGCCCCCATATCGCCGTGATAGGGCAATAATAAAGAGGCAGGAGAAAATCGTAACTATTAAGGAAGATAGCAGGTAAAGTCCAAAGATAAAACATCAATAAGGAGAAGATTCCATTAGCAAACATAATATCATTCCAGACGATCAGCTAGTACTAGCGAAGTATATCTAACAATAATAATCATGAATACTTATATTCATCTGCAGACCTCTCCGTTATAATGGGGGATAGATTGTGATTCACATTTCTCAAAGTGGAAAAGTACTCATATATATATGAGTGAAGGGTTATATGTCAGACATGATTATTAAATCAATAAATATGTAACCATGTGTAGCTATGGTGCAAGATTATAAATTTAAATATAAATGTGAACATTAACAGTGGTAAGTCATAATGCTATATTCCTTTATATATAATGAATGGGTATATATATTTTACCCATACGACATTGTGTTAAATCATAATGACATGAAGATTGGACCAGGGAAAAAGGAAAAAGAAAAATCATTTTTATGGTGATCCTTAATGATCACATGTAAAAAGTGAAAGGTAAGTGTTATGATGTGTTAAAATAAATATGGTATAATAGATGCTAGGAAGACCTGAAACAGGAAAATAATATTAAAAGTGATATTAAAAACAATAACAAAAACAAAAATGGGAAACGTGCAAAATTAGTGATATACAGTGTTGTAAGGGGTATAAACCCATAAGAATGTGAATAGAGAGGACCTATTCCAAATACTACCGGTCATAAACCAAAATATGCAAAAACTATTAATTATAGAAAGGCAGAATAACTGTTATAGTCATTCAATCCGTTTGGAAACATACAACCCATCAAAAAAAAATTTTTAGTCTCTTTCCTCAATAGTTGTGATTGTAAATCACCCCCCCTTAAATTCAAAGTAGTTTTCTCCATAGCAAAGGCTTTTATATGTTTTGGATCGCAATTATGATGATTCCTAAAGTGTTTGGCTACAGTTGTCAATTTCTTAAAGTTCTTCTGGTCTTTCAAAGCATTTTTGATATTGCCAATGTGTTCAAGGAGACGTTTCTTAAAGGGACGGCTTGTCATCCCTATGTATTTTAATCCACAGGGACAAGTTAGACAATAGATGACTCCATGGGAGTTACAATTTAAGAATTCAGTAATATGCCAAATCTTTCCATATTTGTCTGTATATTATTTTGTTGGAATAGTGAATTGGCAAGCCTTACACGTACCACAATTATAGAAACCTTTCGGTCTGTTATCTTCTCTTTTTGGGGGTTGTAAATGGCTATGAACCAATTTATCTCTTAAATTTTTAGATCTCCTCCAACTAAAAGCAATATTTTCATCCAGCTCTTTCTTAAGGTCTTCGTCAGATAGTAGTATGTCCTTAGTTGGATTCAGAGATGGATAGATAAGAGTAGACATATTCTTATCTATCCATCTCTGAATCCAACTAAGGACAAAGCTCCAGTCAGAATGGTAGGCACTTTTTGTGCAGAATGGCGTGATTTAGCGACCATTTTTCAAAAGCATTGGCACATACTACTATCTGACGAAGACCTTAAGAAAGAGCTGGATGAAAATATTGCTTTTAGTTGGAGGAGATCTAAAAATTTTAATGTATATCAATAAAATTTAATTTTATTTAAACAAATACACTCATCCATTGTTCTGAGTGCCCCTCAGTCACCTGTTCTTTTTTCTCTCTCTTTTGGTAAACGTGTGCTTAATGGTTCAGCATTTTAATCTCTTGCACCTTACACTAAATTGTTTTTGTTGTTTAATTAATCTAATGGGCTCGGTTCAGTCGATGGCATAGCAGATGACATTTTTTTCGCAGCCGCTGCAATGTTCTATATGCCATCGCTGAATGTTGAAAATACCCAAAAAAAGCTCTCACATGAAAACACCCTTTTTAACACTTAATATAGATGACACTTAATGACCGTTAACAACTTGACTAGTATTGACAAGTAAGTTTTTGGAGGGGCTCTCCTGCTGACCCTCACACACAAACATCCATTTTCCCCACTTAATACAGATGTCACTGCCCCACAAGAGATTACTTTCAGTAGAAAAACTTTCAATTTTAAAAGAAATGTATTTGTTTTTTGGGTTCTGCTGCTAATAGTCATATACCTAACCACGATTTATATGTGAGCTGGGTTCTTCCCTATAAAGCAAAAAATAAATTCAAAATTATTTTATTTGTATTTTAACAAAATACCAATTGCAATTATATTTAATTTTATCAACATATAAAAAGTGGATTTAAGGCTTGTGCTTGTGAGAGCAAAATACATTTTATTTCCACAACTTAATCCTCCATGTTGTATAAACATTTTTATTTTTTAAATCAAATTTCTAAGTAACAAAATTATATTTGAAGTACTCATTCATGGGATACTTATCCTGAAGCAGTTTAAGTGGCATGGATAAGTTCTAAATGGGTTAAAAAAAATAACAGATAAATGGGCAGTACAAGAAAAAGCAGTAAATGCAGTAATAATATCCCTTGGGGGCACGACAGTTGTGATAATTGTGTGGTTGGTTTGGTTTCTAGCCTGTCCATGGCCCCAACAAAGGGGAGTGGGCACAGGAGTGACTTCTTATTGGATCAGCCTAGAATGGGGCCCCCAAGGAGCAGTTACACTTAGGCCTGGGATTCCTTTCAGCAGCCCTAGATACACTGTTGTTTAATGTAAGTGCAAATAATACCATCTGGTTAAATTAATTTTAAGCATTACATTAAACAATATTGTTCTAAAGAATGTTATAATAAAGTAAACACATTTTTCTATGCATGTCACACTTTGTCTATAGAAATCAAGTTAATCCATTATGGGCTGAAAGGTGAGAAAGGACACCATTAATAAAGATCAAATGGGCAGAAAGGCAGAAATACAAGATCTTTTCCAGTCTAACGTGAGTTGACAAGGTTGAAAAAGCTTCAACTAACATTTATACGCAGTAAGATCAGATCATAGGTCAGAAATATATGTTTGTGACTGTTTTATAAAGCATTGCTATATTGTTGCAAACAGAGATAGCTAGAAAGTACAAAACATTGGTAGAGAATATTTCAGAGATTAGGAGGGGAATTAAAGTTTTTTAATCTTTATCTTCACTGGTTATATCATGTTTCCTTTTTAACACTATGTGTGATCATTTGGTAAGAATAGCCTGGTGCACTATTTTACAAAGCGTAAAATTGCATAAACCACTTTTTCTAGACTCCATATAACATACCTCAGAAATATGTATCTGACGCCTGTATCCTGACGCCTGATGCCTCCCTGGCCTGGTCTCCTCAGCCAGCCTCCTGTCGCCTGATGCCTCCTGGTTCGGACTCCTGACTCCGATGGAATTCCACGTGCCGCTCCCTGATTTGGACCTTTTCCCGCCTGCTCTGGACTCTGTGGATCTCTTTGGACCTCCTCCCTGCTCTGGATCTTCTCCTGCCTGGTGCTCCACTGTGATCCACCCAACGCTGACCCCTGTTCCTGTGGACTCTCATCCCGGTCCTCCTGCTCCCGTGGGCACCCATCCTGGACATTCTGCTCCCGTGGACACTCATGATCCGGATGTACTGGTGATCACTCTGCTCTCCTGATTGTCTGCTTCTCTGACTGTTATTGCACTATTTTTCAGCTGCACATGACTGTTTTGCTCTGATTATCCGTTTGCTCTGCCTTCTCATTCCCCACTATTGCTGTACCTTATTGCTTTAATCGGTCATTTATTATTATTGTTATTGTTCCCCATCCACTGTTCTATTGTCATTGTTCCCCATCCACTGCGCTTCATAGTACCTGTACATTAGCCTCCTCTTTTGAGTGCACCTCACCTCTCTCCCCACACTCTGTCCCCTCCTCTCTCCTGTGTCGCTCCCTGCTCCCCTGTGTTGCTCCCTGTCGCCCACCATGCCGCCCCGCTCAGCTCCTATACCCATCCTCTTTCCTCGCCACTTTCATGGTCCCACCTCTCATTGTCCCATCTCTCACCCCCCCCTCGCTCCATCAACCCTGATAATCTTATCCACATCTCCCCTCTTCCCTCCCTCCCCTTCTCATGTGCCCTCTGGAACGCCAGGTCCATTCGAAACAAACTCCCCTCCATCCATGACCTCTTCATCTCCAACTCTCTTAACCTCCTCGCCATCACTGAAACCTGGCTCTCCTCTTCTGACACCGTCTCACCTGCTGCTCTCTCCTACGGGGGTCTCTCCTTCACCCACTCCACCAGACCTGATGGACGTCCAGGAGGTGGAGTGGGCCTCCTCCTATCCCCTACCTGCACCTTTCGGGTCATTCCCACTATACCTTCACTCTCTTTCTCCTCATTTGAAGTACACTCCATCCGTCTCTTCTCCCCCATCAACCTCTGCCTCTCTGTCATCTACCGTCCCCCTGGCCCCACCTCCCATTTCCTTGACAACTTCGCTGCCTGGCTCCCTCACCACCTTTCCTCCGACCTTCCCTCCATCATTCTTGGTGACTTTAACATCCCCATTGACAACTGCTCTGACCCCGCCACCATCAAACTTCTCTCCCTTTCCACCTCTCTAGGCCTCACTCAGTGGACCTCTTCCCCCACCCACTGTCTTGGTCACTCCCTGGACCTCATCTTCTCTCATCTCTGCGATCTTTCTGACTTCTCCAACTCTCCCTTCCCACTCTCCGACCACCATCTCCTCTCCTTTACTCTGTCCTCCTCCCAGGCTCCCACCTCGCCAAAATCTACCTTCACTAGGCGCAACCTTGATGCCATTGACCCCGCCTTATTCTCCTCCTCTCTCGATACTCTCCTTTCACCTCTTCCCTCCCTGGCCTGCCCTGACCAGGCGCCCTCTCTCTACAACCTCTCCCTCATTACTGCCCTGGATGCTGTCACCCCGGCCTCCTCTGTCCGCCAGTGACGCCTCATTCCCCAACCCTGGCACTCCAAACTCACCCGCTTCCTCCAGAAGTGCTCTCGCACTGCTGAACGCCTCTGGAGGAAATCTCGCTCCCTGGCTGACTTCCTTCACTTTAAATTTATCCTCACCTCATTCTCTCTCCCTTGCTAAACAATCCTTCTTTAAGTCCCTCAACTCTTCTCAGTCCTCCAACCCCCGCCGCCTCACTAGGCGGTTCCGTCTCCCTCCCATATGCATCAACTGACTCCCTTTGTGCCTGAGTCTTGTTCACCCTCCCTTAGGATGTAAGCTCACTTGAGCAGGGCCCTCTTCCTTCCTGTATCCATACCTGTTCTTCTGCTCCGTCCTTACTGCATTAGCCTGCCTGTAGCCTCTGAAGTTTGGTATTTATCGTTTATTGTTCAGTAATTTCTTACCCTGTATAGTCTACTGTTTTGTACAGTGTACGGCGCTGCGGAACCCTTGTGGCGCCAAACAAATAAAGGATAATAATAATAATGTATCAGTAGTGGAAAACTGTAATTACTTAAAATCTTGTCAGAAATGTTACAAAGCTCCTACTCTATTGAAGTGACACTGTACTGTTGCATAACAGACATTGCAAAAACAGCTAATAAGAGGAAAGACCCACTGACTGTGGGTTTAATGGAGCTAGTAGCTGAACTGTAAGCATATTCTTCTTATAACTGGGGTAAAGATATAGCCGTCAACGCCAATGGCTCCATTGAACTCACAGTCAGTATGGCGCATTAGAAAACAGGCAGCAATACACCTCACATAGCACAAGCAGCTTCTACGCTGAGATAGCATGTTATAGAACTTAGATTAGCCACATGAATCTACTGATATTATCAAGCGGCTTCCACACTGAGATAGCGTATTACAGAACTTAGATTAGCCATACGAATTTATTGATATTATCATCCATACTTTTGTAATTGAACAAGGCAGACAGCTGATATTTATTAATCCATACTACCTGCTATTTCTATGGACCATATTCTCGATCCATTAGGAACAAGCTGTTTACAATTGATAGCTAGTAATTTAGCACGCAAGGGAAAGAATGTTGCCCCTTAAGAAATTCAGCTTTACCTATACAATATATACATATAAAGCTTTAGCTCCAAGATATTTAGTTGAATTTATAAGGTTTATCCTGCTATTTTATGATGCAACAGTTTGTTTTGATCACTTGCCCTTTTATATGTATTTTGCTGTTCTCAATTGGTTATTGCCATTTTAATGATATTAATAGAAGTAATATTTTAAGCAATTATTAGACGTTCCTCCCTGCTGAATAATCATGATTATACCATGAGTTATTGTGCACCTTATTTTTAACAAACTTTCTCTTATCTTCTTTAAAAACAGCCAATACACTGATTTCTTTTCCCTACTGCCGTCTTAAGCCCAACATGTGGCATTAACCCAGTGCATGTTCCAGGTTATTTATTTAGTCTCTCACCTGTGTTTTGTCCTGCTGCCTGGGGGGACTATCTAGCTGCACATATGGTGAATACTAGGTTGCCCATCAGAATCTGTACATTAATACATTTTAGAGAAAAACAACATTTTAAAAACTGCTCCAAGGAATATTTGCCTTTTTCCTCACTTGTCTATTGAATTGTCCATGTTTCTTCACCAGAATGTGTTCTTAAATATTCTGCATGGAATTCCCTCTATAATTTTGTTTCACTCAGACTTCTCCTTTATTGGTTCCATTATGAAATGCAAAACACACTATAAAAGACTATGCTACACTAACAGCACATGAGAAGTTTTTTTGATGTGGTGACCTAGCACTTCATCTAAAAATGCCACTGCAGTCACTATCACCAACACCTGCACATAGAAAGGGAATTGGGGGGGGAGTTCCTTTTAAATTTTTTAAAGCCTCTGATATGTAAATTTGATTTTTCCATGAAAATTGTTTGGCTCATTTCAGAATGACTATTTTTGCTCCTTATTTGCCTCAAGAAGGCTATATGGTTTGTGTCTATGACTGCTCAAAATACCAATATACCACCTGCATCTCTTTCAATTTAATTGCTTAAATACTTTCTTAACAGCCTTGTTTTCTATTTTTATGGCTAAGTCTGTAATGCTACCTGTGTAACTCGCTCTCCTGCCTTCGTTTCTCTGTGACTGGACAGGCTAAAAAAGAAAGAGGCCCAAGATTTTATCCTCTTTCATCAGTTCCTACAGCTCGAGGCTGATGGTTGGTTGTAGTTTTATTTCAGCAGCAAATGAATGGATATTGCGTAAGGTCCTTGTCACAAAACAGCACTAACCTAAGCCTGCGTGATGTCTTTGTTGTTGACAAAGGGTTAATCACTGCAAAGTTACCTGGTCTGTCTAGCAATTATGAAACCCTCCTTCTTTATGAAACACGTTCACTAATAATTCAAAACTGCCACCACAAAGATTAATTTTCAATTATCTCACTTTGAGGAAGTCTTACGTTACTCCACTTATTTCAAATTACCATCATAATTTATATCCCACTGCAATTCAACTTAATTTAACCAGTGTTACCGTTACCTTACAATTCCTTGTATTTCAGTTCCAGGGAAGTGGGTACATATTTTCACACCCAGGAAAATTATCTTAAAAAAAAAATGTATTAGGTATTAAGTTTAATATATTCATTTTACATGCCTTAATGAATCAGGCCCATTAGGTGCAGTTCTTCATTTAGATATCAGGATGCCCAGGGACTTGATCAAGTTGAAATGATAAAGGAAATTGTTTTAATGTGGACATTTCTTATTTGAAATTATAGAGCTGACCATGTGCTCTGAATTCAGTATGAATGGTCATACATTTCTATCTTACATGTGACTGTGATCAGACCCTTGCTTATAGCTCCCAGTTAAGAAACAGGGCATAATCAACCATAGGGTGCTTGTCTAAGGTAAATGGTCATTTGATATGTCAGCAAAGTGCTTCTTTTCATTGTACAATAAACCTTGTTTTACTGTACACAATAATTTGTTTTACTGTACACAATAATTAAGACAAGGACACCAATGTAAATTTGGTCACAGTCTAATTAAAACATATATGATGGTGGATAAAGCAAATTTTAAGTTCAGCTAAACAAATACTAGAACCAAATGATTGGATGGCCAAATAGCCCTGAATCCACTAAACCCAGTATACCATGGCCGGTGTATAATCTGCTGTCACAGTGACTACACCCTCTCCAGAGTCATAATGACATCCCCACACAAAATAGGTCAAGTGGTCCTCCTGCACAAAATGACCAAGATCCACCGTTATGAAGGGGGCAGTGATCTGTGGCCAATAAGTGGAAGAGTTGTATGTATTAGCTGCTGCACACAATGCTTTCCTGCCAACTGTGCCTCATCTGTAAGGAGGGAGAGAAAAACTTTAGTAACGAGCATTTAAATGAAAAAAAACCAAAACACTTCATCAACATAGCAAGGGAAAGAGGCAGGGAAGGATTTTGTGCAGCAAAATAGGCTGAGGTACCACAAGAGGGAAAATTTGGATCTGGATTCTTTGTGCTGATGCCAAGAGGCTTACTGAAATCGTTAACCCGTAATAGGTAAGTGCCATGTACACACACACAAATATATTGGGACTAAGTAATTAAGGAAAGTAAGTAAAAAAAGGAGTAAATGCTCTCTGGGAGAAACCATGTTACAATGCAAGGGGTGCAAATTAGTTTATTATTTTGCACTGAAATTTAAAGTTGATCTAGGATATGACCTAGCCCAACTATAAATCAGTATCCACATTTTAAATTTAAATTTACCTGCCCCTTCCAATGCAACATGGTTTTGCCTACGTGCAAAGTTACTCCTTTTTTATACTTTGCTCTCCTTAATGACTCAGGCCTATTGAGTTTAAGTGCATTCGGCTTTAGGGCCTCTCTATTCAAAATGATCCTCTTTGTTATCTGAACACAGTCAGTTATAGCAATTAATTTTATATGTATTAAACCTTGATTGTTTCATAACAGGGATAACCAGAATCTGTCTGTCAGTAACTTTTGGTACAATGGGAGACCCGATGAACATTGTTTCTGCTGAGGTTGCAAAGGACCTCTGATGGCTTTCAAGCTTAAATGTTTTGAGCAAAATATGAACTATTACCTCATACTTTTGTTTTTCTAGCTACCTACAGATTTGTAATACTAAGGACAAGTGCTGACAAGAACTGTATTTTTTGTTTGTTAACATAGAGGGCATTTATTTTGTCATGCAGCTAGCACCCATTTATATTGTCATGCAGCTAGCCCCCATTTATATTGTCATGCAGCTAGCACCCATTTATATTGTCAAGCAATTAGCACAGGCTCATTTATTTTCTGTTTTGTTTCCAAATCATCTTGGTCCACCACTATACACACTGTTTAATTGAATTTATCATTCATATAATATGTCTAAAAAGATGCCTTAATGAAGTGTGGAAACATTAAAAAGAAAAAAAAATGCTGTTTATGGATACTTCTTACTTAGTAAAATGACTGAGTGCATAGTGCACATAGCTAAAATTCTTTAAAAGGTAACAGTTCAGGTCAGACGTTCAGAATGTCTGTAAAATATTAAGTGCTAATTTCTTTTCTCAGACCCATGTAAACTTCCATAAACCTTAAGGCACTGTTGATATAGCAAAGCAGGCATCTCCTGGTATGTAAACTGATGCAGTATGTCAAGTATCAACAGAACTACATGACATCTGTGATTCATTTTGAAATATTTGTACAACACTTTCAAATGAAATCTAAGATCTTAATAAGGCATGAATTTGGCATACAACACGAGTGCCAACTGCTTTTAATCCAGATTTCATCAGGTACACATAAGGATCTGTTTACTCTAAAAAATATGTCTCACAATGGTATTACTCCACAGATTGAATTATAGTAATAATTGTAGATACAAATGATAGGATATGTCTGTACTAAATAAAGTGTCCTGAACATTGTACAAAACTTGTCAGTCCACTCATCAGACTATGCAGCTGACATAATAAAGAATTATAATAAATATCAATCCATATCTAGTACGCCATTAATAAATGATGAAACTGTAATTTTATGTGTTAACATAATTACATTGGATAGTATATTAATACACTGGAGCTTGCAAAAATTATAGCCCGCTTGAAAAATGACTAAGAATACACATTCATATTATGATGGAGCAATACTTGTTATGGCATATCTGATTCCATTCAAAAGAGCCAGCAAAATCAAACCATGAACTCTTAATCACAAACAATTTGATAAAGTAAGGTGAGGACAAAGACAATATAAAGGGAAAAAGCAATTACTCAAATTATCTAATATAAATTTAATGAGAATGTTGCTATTTTTCTCTATCGGAGCCATCTTTCATCGCTCATTCTCGCTTTCTGTGACGTGACTAATAAGAGCTAGAGAGTGTGAATGCCAGCATTATTTTTCAAATTTTATTCCTTTAAATGTACGGCGGCTCAGTGGTTAGCACTTCTGCCTCACATCGCTGGGGTCCAGAGTTCAATTCCCGGCCATGGCCTTATCTGTGTGAAGTTTGTATGTTCTCCCTGTGTTTGCGTGGGTTTCCTCCGGGTGCTCCGGTTTCCTCCCACACTCCAAAAACATACTAGTAGGTTAATTGGCTGCTATCAAAATTGACCTTAGTCGCTGTGTGTGTGTGTGTGTGTGTGTGTATGATAGGGAATTTAGACTGTAAGCTCCAATGGGGCAGGGACTGATGTGAGTGAGTTCTCTGTACAGTGCTGCGGAATCAGTGGCGCTATATAAATAAATGGTGATGATGATGATGTAAACTTTTCATTTGCTTTAATTTATAAATTGAAATTAGAACATACAAAGTATCCAATCTATATTAAAAGAATTCCAACACCAAAAGTGACAGACAATTATAAGGCAGACAATATGTGTATGCCATAGATATAGTGTTATAAATTAATTCCAACACTACTTTGGTAGTAATTTGATTGAAAAAGAATTGTTAAGATAAATTAGTGTCCCAACTAAACTAAACTATTGTAAAAATGTTTTAACCACACCCACTGAAATATTAATTTGCATGAAAAGAGTTTTTTAAATGTAATATTTCTTTATTCATAGACAGGTTTGACAAGAACACCATAGTCAAGTACATCATGTCTTAATGAAACAGTGAAAACAGTATATGGCACCTATATGAAGAAGGAAAAGAAAAGGAAGAAAAAAGGAGAGATAGGATACCTCCAGTGTATCTGAGGGTAGGATAGATAGGGTCTGGGGAAAGGGGTGTATTTCTTAGAATAACCAGAAATTAACTGCAAAAGCTATGGGGGCCTTGATCTCAGGCCTGTAGAGACAGAGTAAGAGTGAGGTTCAAGAGTCATCACGAGGAGACGGTGACAGGAGTGGATAGTTTAGTCCACTTTTCTGAGCCCTAGAACTAAAGCCAAGGGCACCATATAATGCAATATTCTGCAAACTTGTCAGACATGGAGAGTGTAAACTCATCCATTGCTCTATAAAATTCCAATCTCCGGAACCATTCTTGGATGGGGGGGGGAAGCTTGTAATAATGACATAATTTAATGGTAGACTTACCATACCACAGACAGCGGAAATTTCTGAAAACAGTGGTACGCGACTGGTGGTAGTTTCCCGGTCTCTTGGAACATGAAGAGAGGAGGTGACCAGTTTCTCCACAATAAAGATAGAGGTGATTTCTGATGCCCTGTCCTGTTTCTCCTGAGAAAGGTGAGAACGGCCTAGTTGCATGGGTTCCTCAGAAGTGGATACGGAAGAGTGAAACTGAGGAGCCAGAAGTGGAAAGGGGCAACGAGAGCGATCCCTCGTCCTCAAAATGCTCCCTGTGTCATATATCCACCTTGATACAGAGGGAGATTAACTCACCCAGGCTGGATGGGAGGTCATGAGAGGTCATGGGAGGCCAGATCATCTTTGATATGTTCATTAAGCCCTTAGCAAAAGGTGGCCACTAGAGCCTCATTATTCCAGTGAAACTCAGAGGCTAGAGTCCGAAACTGTACCGCATATTGGTCAGCAGTTAAGGATCCTTGATGAAGGGCCAGTCATCAAAGACCTTCCGGAAATTCTCGATGAAGAGAGAAGAGTTCTGGAGCATGGAATCATGCCTCTCCCAGAGAGGGAAAGCCCAGGCTAGAGCTTGGCCCGTGAGGAGGGAAATTATGTACACCACCTTGGAGCGTTCAGAAATAAAACTCTCAGGTACCAGTCCAAATTGGATGGTAACTGGTTAAGAAACCCCCAGCACTTCTTTGGGTCATCGTCGTACTTTTCAGGTGAAGGAATACGTAATCCTCTGGAAGCAGATGTACTAACTGTAGAATCTGTGGACGTAGTGGAGACTGTGACCGCCACGGCTACTTAGCTTGCCAGCAGAGATTCTTGGATGGTGTCCAAACGAGAAAGGCTTCCTGGAGACACTGCAAAATCTGAGCTTGATTGGTCTCTTACTGGTCCACTCTGAGTAAGATGGAGCAGAAGAACTCAAGAGGAGGGTTCTTCCCGACCATTCATCTTCTTGTCCAGAGTATACTATCACGAGCTGCAAAGAAGTTACTAGCCATTATTAGCACTGCTGAGCAAGGACCCCCGGTGTTCACCAGCGTGTCAGGATCTGCCTGCAAGCTTATGCATTACATGCTGCTTTGCATGGCAGCAACTGCCTTTTTGTCCTTATTATTGTATTTGTATTGGCAGTACCTCCATTCACCAGAGGTGCTGCTATTGTGCCTTATTGTGTGCATTAGGGGTTAACCTTCCTGTTCACCAATTATCCTATGCACCTGGGTGTGTTCCATTTAAACCTGTCTCTCCCAGCAGTCAGGGCTGGTTATTGTTGTCCCATCCTGCTGTTCCTTTTTTTCTGCTGTGCCTATGGTTTCATGCTGCCTGGATCTCTCCATATTACCACTTACCTTCATCAGCCATCTACCCGATATTTATTCCTGCATGTTCCTGTATATTCAGCAATAAACTTCATGTATTTTCACTTCATTCCTGGCTCCTGAGCTGCATTTGTATTTGAACCGTGACAGTATAACCAGCCAAAAGAAAAAAACAGCTTATGAGTCGTGTGGAAGATATTTATTCTGGGACCTTTTTCTGCAATTGTTTTTTCATTTGGTTTTTGCAACATGTCTGTTTCACCAATCTTGGAATTGCCACTGCTACAAACTTTACAGATGGACATTATCTTGCTACGTTCTCAGCTTGCTAGATTTTCTGCTTTACTTGTGGACCCTCTCAGGAGACTGTCTGATTATGTCTCTTCTAATACAGAAGCTGCTGGTCTGTCTCAATCCACCTTTACTGCTACTGAACCTGTGCAAACAGCACCTCTTAATTGTGCTTCTACAAATTTGCTGTTTAGTAAGAACTATGGGGTAACTAATTCTCAGTTCACAGGTGGTCCACGCCCCCATCTGACCGAAGAGGAGCGACAACGCAGAATAACAAACAAGTTGTGTCTCTACTGTGCCAGCAATGCACATTTCTTGCAAGACTGTCCTATCCGTAGACCACGTCAGCTTACTGAACCATCTCCTGTAGTTTCCTCTCTGCATTCCAAATTTGTTTATGCTCCACCATTCCTGTTCTCTGGGAAGAGACCCAATCTGCCAGCTCCAGCCGCCTGTCCTGAAGCGCTCGCTCCAGCCGCCTGTCCTGAGGTGCCAGCTCCAGCCGCCTGTCCTGAGGCGCCAACTCCCTCTGTCTCCTGTTGCGAGGTCCCAGCCTCTGTCTCCTGTTGGGAGGTGCCAGCCTCTGTCTTCTGTTGCGAGGTGCCAGCCTCTGTCTCCTGTTGCGAGGTGCCAGCCTCTGTCTCCTGTTGCGAGGTGCCAGCCTCTGCCTCTTGCTCCGAGGTGCCCTCATCTGCCTCTTGCTCAGAGACCCCCGGTGTTCACCAGAGTGTCAGGATCTGCCTGCAAGCTTATGCATTACATGCTGCTTTGAATGGCAGCTCCTGCCTTTTTGTCCTTATTATTGTATTTGTATTGGCAGTACCTCCATTCACCAGAGGTATTGCTATTGTGCCTTATTGTGTGCATTAGGGGTTAACCTTCCTGTTCACCAATTATCCTATGCACCTGGGTGTGTTCCATTTAAACCTGTCTCTCCCAGCAGTCAGGGCTGGTTATTGTAGTCCCATCCTGCTGTTCCTTTCCTCTGCTGTGCCTATGGTTTCATGTTGCCTGGATCTCTCCATATTACCACTTACCTTCATCAGCCATCTACCCGGTATTTATTCCTGCATGTTCCTGTATATTCAGCAATAAACTTCATGTGTTTTCACTTCATTCCTGGCTCCTGAGCTGCATTTGTATTTGAACCGTGACACAGAGACCCTCGCAAGGGAGTTTGGGCTTCGCTGGAAGAGGGCACGCAGTTCGCAGTTCTCCGAGACAGCCACCAGCATAGTAACAGAGTGGATGGGGTAGTCAATCAATCCAGGTCAGAACCAACCAGGTAGCAAGATACAAGAGGAGATCTGAAGAATAGTCAAAGAGCAAGCCAGGAGTCAGAAAGCTGGAACTAGCGATAAGGTATCAAAACGTAATCCTACGGAAAGCTAAGGAGATAGTCGGGTCATAACAGGAGCAGATTCAGGATAACAGACAAGGTGTTGGAGCAGGTGTGAGAACCAATACTCTGGCACCCTAGACTGCTATATAAACCTAGGAATAAGCCCTGATAGGTGTGCAGTAACTGGTGGTCAGACACGCTGACTGCTGACAGGTGAGCCGAGAAACGTCCTGTTGTCTTGCAACGGGACACGAAGCGCTCTGCTCATGTGCGTACAGCGTGCGCCAACAGTAAGCAGGAAAAGTCCCGTTGCTAGGCAATGGAAAGCAATGATCGGGGGAAGACAGGGGGCCGTCTCTCGCACTTAGTGTCAGTGCGGAGACTGCACCTGATAGTAGGCATGTGAGCGTATTTTGGAATAAGTGATATGGGGGTGCTGATGTTTTAGGACTATTTTTTATGCTTTAAATTGAGAGTAATGTGCAGCCCTTTTGGAGTTTGAAGGGCCGCAAATTTGGTCCATGAAGTATATCAGTTTTCCCATCACTGTTATAAAATAGGATAGCTAAAATATGATTAGCTACTTTTACTTTTATGAAGTTTTAGTAAATCTACCCTATATGTTCAGAAGATTTGGGACAGAGAGAATGAAAACTTTTAAACATGAAAACAAATATAAATCAATGTCATTATTTATACCACTGAATTGAATGCCTTTAAAGGTGTGACCTGGTTTGAAAATGTAATATGCCGTGCAGTAGTCTTGATAATTTGCAAGAGGGTATCTGTGTTGAGTCATTTTGGTCGGTAAGTTGTTCTTTATTTCACCAATATAACATGTCATGCATTACTGTATTGATTATAATATACATTGTTGTATGTGCAATTACATGTGTCTGTGATGTGGATGGTTAAAATTTTCTGTATTCTTATTGAGTAATAATAATTGACAATTCTCCAGTGGGCCAAAGCCCCATATGTGCCCTTCTGACTACCCACCCACCCCTGCTTTAGTGGCTAGTGTAGTGTAAGTATCAAGCTGCACAGCAGAGGTCACCTTATATTTCCTTTCTACTAAATTCATTAAAGCATGGTTTTCACAGAAAGGAGTCTACTCTTACTAGGTGGTTTCCGGCAGTTTGAGTGGTGAATAGCACTAACCATTCACCAATGAGAGTGATGGGACAAGTCTAATTGCTGTGACTACTTCCTTGCTCTCCCTACACAGATTTCACACAAACACCCCAGACCAGAACATGTAATGGTAAGAATATGTCACCAACAGAAATCTGGCTTCAGTATTGTATCATCGTCAGAGATTTGAGGGCCTGCATTATATAGCCAATTGAAAATTGGGGCCTTAATTGTATAGTGGTTGCTGTATTTATTTATTAGTCATTAGAATACTGTGTTGTAAATTGGTCACTAGAATGTTGTATATCGCTAGAATACTCTGTGTATTGTACTGTGGTCACTAAGATATTCCCTGCCTTACAAATGCTTCACTAGAATGCTCTCTGTGTTGTATAGGAGTCAATAGCATGTTGCTTGTACTGTATATGGGTTACTAGAATGCTCCCTATTGTTTATAATGATTACTAGAAAAGTGTTTAGATGTGGATGTATTTTATATTATTATATTTCTTTCAGATATTAATTTCTGAATATATTTATTCGGCTTTGTAAAACCATGACAACCTGTCTTTGGTCATGGTCATTTTTTAAACTCAAGGATGGTCCCTCAATATAAATTTCTCTGGTGGGCCCAAGGTACCACCACCCAACACAGTTAATTTTTAATATTCATACAATGTTTGCATCATGGGCCCTTAAATGACATTGTTCCTTGTGCTTGCATTCATAGTCTGTATGAAATTTATTTCTTAGTAGCTTCAGTCTGAGATCTGTCGATTGCCCAAATGTCAATTAAGAAAATTGTGTTTCATAACCTGCTATCATGGTATGTAATTGTTTTAATATTCTGTGAATTTTTTCTACTTTGAGATTTTATGGGGTAACTGCTGATTTCTGTAGACTTTTTTCTCCCTGCATTGAGGCTTTAGGAATTTCCATCCTGTTTCCATTTGTGAATTTACATGTTGCGATCTGTAGTGCACGATGGACAGAATGCTTTTTAACCTCTAATTTTCATACATTACCCCACACCTATGATGCCAGGGCATGGGGCTGGTTATTCTTAGGGGAGATGAGGTTGGGGTGGGGACGACGACATTTTTTTTATAGCCCAATCCCTCTAGGGAAACAGCACTGTTATGTCTGGTCAGGTTGGTTTGGCATTATGACAGGTGAACCCCACACTGCAGATTTCTCTGCTGTAGTGCCACAAGCCCGGGCTAGTAGTACAAAATTTGGTGGACCTCATGCTTTTTGCCCCCTGATTTTGTTAGCACTTGTCTAGGCCTGCAGCCAGGGCCGCCGAGAGGGGGGGGGGGGGGCGGGTACATTTTACCCGGGCCCGGGCTTGCCAGGGGGCCCGGGCCGGGCCTTCGCTGCAAATTTGTTTGTTTTTTTTTGTTGTTTTTTTTTTTCATCTTCCGTCTTTTCATTTTAATTTTTTTTTCCGCGGGAGGGGGAGGGGGGCGGGGGTCGGTCCGGCAAGATCGTTGGTGGGGGGAGCTGGGACAAAAAAAAAAAAAATTAATACTCGCGTGATCGGCGCCGCGTCCCTCCTCGTTCTTCTCTGCACCATTCACACTGACTGTCGGGCGTGATGTCATCAAGTCACGCCCGTCAGTCAGTGAGGAGCGCCGCAGCCAGCATGAAGAAAGCAGCATGAAGACAGAAGAGAAGAGAAGAAAAGAAAGAAGCTGACAAAGGTAAGCAAAGAAATGGAGAGGCAAGAGGAGGAAAGAACAGAAAGGGACAGTACTATAAAGAAGGGGAAGAGAGGCACAGAGGAAAATAAAATGGGAAGAGAGCCACAAAGGAAAATAAAAGGGGAAGAGAGGCACAAAGGAAAATAAAATGGGAAGAGAGCCACAAAGGAAAATAAAAGGGGAAGAGAGGCACAAAGGAAAATAAAATGGGAAGAGAGGCACAGAGAAAAATAAAATGGGAAGAGAGGCACAAAGGAAAATAAAAAGGGAAGAGAGGCACAAAGGAAAATAAAATGGGAAGAGAGGCACAGAGAAAAATAAAATGGGAAGAGAGGCACAAAGGAAAATAAAATGGGAAGAGAGGCACAGAGGAAAATAAAAGGGGAAGTGAGGCACAGAGGAAAATAAAATGGGAAGAGAGGCACAGAGGAAAAAAAATGGGAAGAGAGGCACAAAGGAAAATAAAAGGGGAAGAGAAGCACAGAGGAAAATAAAATGGGAAGAGAGGCACAGAGAAAAATAATAGGGGGAGAGAGGCACAGAGTGAAAAAGAATGGGGTAAAGCAGCATGGAGGGCGCAGTGTGAGCATATGGGGGCACAGTGTAGTTGTGAAGAAGGGGCACAATAATGTTTGTGTGATGGCACAGGGGGCTTGTTGCAATGTAGTGTGTGTGAGGTAGGTGGTGGCTAATTAATAGGTGCTATTTTGTTTGTAGGGTGATGGTGAGGCAATTTAATAGTGGGGACTATTAATTTAAGATGGGGAGGTTTGGGGGCTATTGAATGTTGGGGTGATTTTGGGGAGAATGAGGTCTATTTATTAAATGTGACTGAGTTATTTAATGGCAGTGATGCTTGCGGGAAATAGGTATTGCTGGGGCTGTTTGCAGGAAGGGGAATAGGTTTATTTATTAAATGTGAATACTATTATTTTAATGTTGGGGCGGGAGGAAGGCCTAATTATCAATTGTGGGTGCTATTGATTTAACGCCGGGGCTGGCTGTAATTTTCTAAATGTAGCCATTTTTTTCCAAATAGGCCCTTCAACATTGCAGGATCCGGACAAGCCGCAACAAAAGAAACCAGCAGCCACAGGTGGAGAAAGTGAGAAGAACAGGTAGGAGAGAGCAGCACAGTGTGTGAAATGCTGTGATTCTAGTAGGGACAATACCAATTTTTGGTGAGTGTTGTGCCCAATGTAAGGTGTAGGCCAAGACAGAACTGTTTCTGTACACACTGCATTCTTTGTATACTACACTGTGGTGCCAGATGTCCTGAAAGTCAGGAGTGCTTGGACATATGTGACGCTCCAGCGAATTGAGAGCCTAGTGATTTTGATGTTAGCCACGCCCCAATGGCGCATTTACCACGCCCCCAAATGCATGAACACACCTCCGAAAAAATTTGCGCCGTCGTTAGGCTAGCCACGCCCCAACGGCGCATTGACACGCCCCTAAATGTATGACCACACCCCCGACATTTTTTGCGCTTACTCGACTATGAGGGGGGCCCCATGAATTTGTTGTACCCGGGCCCTGAATTCCTCTTGGCAGCCCTGCCTGCAGCACTAGGCCCGGTTAAACAACTTTTTGGGGTGAAGACACATTTTTATTTGTTTTTATAATTATCGGCCCTACGGGCTGTTGCGTATCAAATGCTTAAAGCGTATCTTATGAAAATTTCCACAATTTGCACACTACACATTAGTAAACTGTGGTTTTGCCTAAAGTGCATGCAGCTTTGGGGTTTGTAAACCATTGTACATTGCATGCAATGTGTGGTGGTTGCAAACCTCATACACTCACATTCTCTGTTAAACAATTAAGAGAAGCTTCTTTGCACAACCAGACAATTGCACATAGAATTATAATTTAGGCAGGCATAGCAGGGGCAAACACAGGATTTCTAAGAGGGGGATTTCTTTGCCATACCACCAGAGCCGGGATGACAAGCATGCAAGGCATGGCTATAATTTTAACAGTATTACACTGCTATCCAGACCTTCTCATCCCCTTGATATACATGGGAAATGTTGTGTGCGTTATTGTTAGATAAACATAGCTTACCCTTCATGATGTAACAGATTCTGGATACTTCTATTACTAATCTTGATTAGAGCTGGCTTACCTGAGGTGCGGAGTCTAACGATCTCCCCGGTGTTCACCAAGAACCGCCGCAAGGCGGGGTGGGCTTCGCTGCCAGGAGTCGCAGGTTGCGGTCCCCAGGTTCGCCCCAAGATGTAGTACAGCGGAGTGAAGCGGAGGTAGCGGAGTCAAACAAGCCGGTTCGGTACACAGGAATGGAGTCAGGCAGAATCAGAAGGCAACTCGGAGTCAACAAGCCAGGTTCGGTACACGGGATAGGAGAGCCAGGGAAGTCAAACAGGCAGAGATCAGCACACAGGAAGACACTGGAAGACACTGCAATCCACGAAGAACAGGAGCCAGGAACAGGTAAGTGTTGCTCTGACACTCAGCGAGTGTCAGAGTGAGGTTTTTATGCTGAAGGGGATTCAAAATCCCCGCCTCTGGGTTGTGGTCATGTGACCGCCTCCGGGTGCGGTCACGTGGTCCTGAATGCGGAAGTGCGGCTTCTGGACGGAGCGGCGGGGATCAGGTAAGTCTATTACAGTACCCCCTGCCATAAAGGTGAACTCCGAACACCTAATAGGGTTTCAAAGGAAATTTTTTATGGAAGGATTTAAGTAGACGGGGAGCTTGCAGATCAATGGCTCTTACCCATGAGCGCTCCTCAGGGCCGTAACCCTTCCAATCCACCAAGAACTGTATGGCACCTTGAACTTTACGAGAATCTAGGATAGTTTTAATCTCGTATTCGACTTGATCCCGATCTACAACAGGAGGAGGAGTTCTGGATGAGGTGGAGAATCTGTTGGTTACCATCGGTTTTAACAAGGAGACATGAAAGACATTGGGTATGCGTAAAGAGGGAGGCAGACTCAATCTAAAGGCTACGGGATTAATAATCTCAGAAATAGCGAATGGGCCAATAAACTTGAGAGCAAATTTTTTACTGGGAACCTTTAAACGAATGTTCTGGGTGGATAGCCATACCCTGTCACCGACTGAAAAACTTGGAGTCATTCTTCTCCTTTTATCATAGAATTTCTTGGAACGAGTGGTTGCTTTCTTTAAATTTATCTTGGTCTGTTCCCAAAAAGCGGAGAAGTTACGAAACCGAGAGTCCAACTTCAGAAGATGAGATTTGAGAGAAGGTGGGTAGCCTAGGATAGCAGCCATAAAGAACAAAAAAGGGGGAGTTAGAGATGGCCTCATGGAAATGGTTGTTATGGGCGAACTCAGCCCAAGGGAGAAGGTCCACCCAGTTGTCTTGGTTACTAGAGATAAATATTCTTAGAAACTTCTCTAATTCCTGGTTGGTTCTCTCAGTAGCCCCATTGGACTGGGGATGATATGCGGAAGAGAAGTCAAGCTTAATCCCGGATTTATTGCAAAAAGACCGCCAAAATTTTGATATGAATTGCGATCCCTTATAGGAGACAATATGTTGAGGACAGCCGTGGAGGCGAAATATTTCTTTAATACAAATATCGGCTAAGGAGGAGGAAGAAGGAAGGCCTTTAAGAGCAATAAAGTGAGCTGTTTTAGAGAAGTGATCCGTGACCACAAGCACCACAGTACATGATTTGGAAGGAGGAAGGTCCGTGATAAAATCCATGGAGATCTGTGACCACGGGTAATCAGGAATGGGTAATGGGAGCAAGCATCCATAAGGCTTCTTCCTAGAGGTCTTGTGTTGAGCACATTTGGAACAAGCAGCAACAAATCTCTTCACATCTTCTATCAAGGAAGGCCACCAGTAACTTCGGGACAATAAGTCCCAGGTCTTGCGAATGCCGGCATGCCCAGAGAAGAGTGAGTGATGAGCCCAGTAAGGAGCCGGGTGCGTAGATGTGGCAAGATGAATGTTTTGCCCGGAGGACAACCATTTTTCAGGTGTGTAGCTGCCAATACTTGACATGGATTTACAATGAATTTATTATCTTCCGAGGATTCCATGTCGGCTGGATCAAAAGAGCGAGATAAGGCGCGATAAGGTTTAGACAACGAGCAGTGCGTAAGTAAAGCAAATTCTTATGGTCGGTATATATGGGGATAGGAAATTGCGCTCCTTCTAGTAGATGTCTCCATTCGGAGAGAGCCAACTTGATGGCCAGGAGCTCTTTGTCGCCAATCCCATAATTCCTCTCAGCAGGTAAAAAGCGACGGGAAAAGAATCCGCAGGGATGAAGTTTTCCAGAAGGGCTTCGCTGTGATAGTACGGCTCCTGTGCCAACAGAAGAGGCATCTACCTCCAGGACAAAAGGACGTGAACAATCCGGCTGTTGAAGAATGGGTGCAGATGAAAAAAGAGACTTTAATAATATAAAGGCTTGGATAGCCTCAGTGGACCAAATACCAGCATCAGCAGATTTACGGGTCAATGCTGTGATGGGAGCCACGAGAGAAGAGTACCCTTTGATAAATTGACGATAATAGTTGGAGAATCCTAGGAAGCGTTGAGTGGCCTTAAGGCCCGAAGGTTGGGGCCAGTCAAGTATATCTTTCAATTTCGTGGGATCCATCTGTAGACCGGTGCTAGAAATAATATATCCCAGGAAGGGAATTTGTTTCTGCTCGAAGGTGCATTTCTCCAATTTGCAAAATAGATGATTTTCTCGGATACGAGAGAGGACCTCCAATACATGAGTGCGATGGGATACTAGATTTTGAGAAAAGATGAGAATGTTGTCCAAGTAGATGACTACGGATTGGTACAAGAGGTCTTGAAACAGCTCATTCATAAAGCCCTGAAAGATGGCCGGGGCATTGCATAACCCGAAGGGCATGACCAGGTATTCAAAGTGGCCGTCTCGGGTGTTGAACGCCATCTTCCATTCATCCCCCTCCTTAATGCGTATGAGGTTATACGCTCCTCTGAGGTCAAGTTTAGAAAAGATGGTGGCACCCTTAATCCGGTCAAATAATTCGGAAATCAGTGGCAGTGGATACAGATTTTTAACGGTAATGGCATTCAGGCCTCTGTAATCAATGCAAGGGCGGAGGCCCCCATCTTTCTTTTTTTACGAAGAAGAAGCCAGCCCCAACTGGGGAGGCAGACTTGCGGATGAAGCCCCTTTTTAGATTTTCTTGGACGTACTCCTCCATAGTCTTAGACTCTGGGAGGGAAAGGGGGTAAACACGGCCCCTGGGAATGGGTTTACCAGGTATCAGATCAATGCCACAATCCCAGATTCTGTGAAGGGGAAGTCTAGTGGCTTCTTGTTGACAAAAAACATCAGAGAAGGTTTGGTATGGTTCAGGCAAAAGAGTCACAGGAAATTCTTGGGAACGTGTGGGACTATTCGGAGGAACCACTCTCTGTAGGCAGTGAGAGAAGCAGGACTGTCCACAGGACAATATGTGAACTGATTTCCAGTCCAAGGTGGAGGAGTGGAGACGAAGCCATTTAAGTCCTAGGATGACTGGGTTGGTAGATCTCTGAATTACTAGAAAATAAATATTCTCCCGATGAAGCACTCCTATCTGAAGCAGTAGGGGAATAGTGCGTACCAGAATGGACCCCTCAGGAATTCTTCCCCCATCAATGGCCATCAGAGAGATGGGTTGTTCCAAAGCTTGTGTGGGAATAGCAAATTGTTTAACTACTGCGGCAGAGATGAAATTTCCTGCGGCTCCGGAATCAAGAAGAGCCGACTGCGGGAAAGTCTTTTGTCCTAACTGAAGGGAAATGGGAATACACAGGCAATCATTATTACTGGGAACTGACTGACACTGAGAAAAGAGGCCCAACGATACAGCTCCAGAGCTCGTTAGGCCCTGTCATTTCCCGAGCGTTTAGAACAAGAACTCAGAAGATGGCCGCTCTCTCCACAATATAAACACAACTTGTTCCGAAATCTCCTCTCCCTTTCTTCGGCTGACAGGCGGGTCCTCCCCAGTTGCATGGGCTCTTCAGGAGGAAGAACAGGGGTTTGGAAGTTGGGGGCCAAGCGAATCATACTACGCCGAGACTGTTCCTTCTTGGAATTAGGTTCCTTGAAACGCAAATCAACTTTGACACAGAGGGAGATAATATCATCCAAAGACGTAGGGAGTTCCTGAGATACCAGCTCATCCTTGATTCGGTCTGAAAGGCCTTGCCAGAACATAGCTACTAGGGCCTCATCATTCCAGCGAAGTTCAGTGGCCATAGTTCTGAAGTGGACCGCATACTGTCCCACAGACTGGTTTCCCTGGCGGAGACGTAATAAGCCAGAAGCGGCATTGGACACCCTTCCTGGCTCATCAAATATTTTCTTGAAAGTGGGCAAAAAGACGCTGAAGTTATGTAGAATGGGGTCGTCCCCCTCCCATAAGGGGGAAGCCTATGCTAAGGCTTGACCGGACAATAATGAAATCACATAGGCCACTTTCGTTTTTTCGGAAGGGAAGTTCCCTGGAAGAAGCTCGAATTGTATGGAACATTGATTTAAAAATCCTCTGCAATACTTGGGGTCTCCATCGAACTTGGGTGGGTTAGGTAATCGTGAGGAAGAAGCTGCTGCTGCGGCCTGAGGTACAGGGGCCACTGCCGGCCCAGGTGATCCATCAGCCACTAGGGTGTTCTGGACAACATCCAACCGAGTAGATAGACTATTGAGGAATTTTAAAAGTTGCTCTTGATTAGCTTCTTGCTTATCCATCCTTCCTACTAAATGCTCCAACAGATCTTTAGCTGTGGTATCCATGGTCAGAGCAAACTAACAGATTCTGGATACTTCTATTACTAATCTTGATTAGCGCTGGCTTACCTGAGGTGCGGAGTCTAACGATCTCCCCGGTGTCCACCAAGAACCGCCGCAAGGCAGGATGGGCTTCGCTGCCAGGAGTCGCAGGTCGCGGTCCCCAGGTTCGCCCCAAGATGTAGTACAGCGGAGTGAAGCGGAGGTAGCGGAGTCAAACAAGCCGGTTCGGTACACAGGAATGGAGTCAGGCAGAATCAGAAGGCAACTCGGAGTCAACAAGCCAGGTTCGGTACACGGGGATAGGAGAGCCAGGGAAGTCAAACAGGCAGAGATCAGCACACAGGAAGACACTGGAAACTGGAAGACACTGCAATCCACGAAGAACAGGAGCCAGGAACAGGTAAGTGTTGCTCTGGCACTCAGCGAGTGTCAGAGTGAGGTTTTTATGCTGAAGGGGATTCAAAATCCCCGCCTCTGGGTTGTGGTCATGTGACCGCCTCTGGGTGCGGTCACGTGGTCCTGAATGCGGAAGTGCGGCTTCTGGACCGCGCAGCGGGGATCAGGTAAGTCCGTTACACATGAGCTGTGGATCAGTGTGACAGTATGAAGACGGGATGCAGGCAGGACAAAGTCTGAACTGAGTGGGACAGTCCCCACTAGAATCAGAACAGTTGTCAAGTGTTCTACTCTCTCCTACCTATTTTTGCAGCTTTCACTACCTGTTTCTGGTCATGTATTAAGTTCAGTTGCTGCTTGTCTGGATCCTGGAACATTGGTGTCCTCTTTGGAAAAAAGATAGGTACATGAAATATAGAAAGCGTAGCAACGAGTGAACACTCTAGACCTCCCTGACCCCAACCAGCAACTATGTTAAATCAGCAATACCTATGTTTAATAATTAGGCCTCTCTCTTTGCAAACAGCCCAGCATTAAATTAATGGCATTTACGTTTTATAAATAGACCTACTTATTCATAGCATATAGCAAATGGAAATCGTACCATATGAATAACAGAGCCTGGAATTAAAACAACATTGGGTTCTTATAGTAATCTAAATAAATTAGTAAAGAGATAATACTATTTTATTAAATACAAAACTATAATGTTAAATACAATAAATAGCCCCACAATCACACCACCAATATATTCATAGTTCCCACCCACCTTTAAATTATTAACCTCCACCCACATTACATTTAGAGCCCTTCTCACATACGTATATTTTCCTTCTCTATCCAATGTTTTGTGTTGGAGGCGCAGCCTCTCATGCTGACTGCAGAAGTAGGATGGCGTGCATGAGGAATGGATCAATATGATCTGCGGCTGCATAAAGTAAGGAGGCTGGTTCTAGGGTAGGGGTCGGTGGGGCTTCCAGGCAACTGGAACCCCCCCTTTCAGTGCACAGATATGTCTATATTAATCTTTATATTTATCTACTCTGGCATTTTGCAGGAGTCTACAAGAACTTGGGAGTTGTACATACACTTTTCGCTGCACATGGCCCTGGAATGTGAAAATATGTTTACACTGTACTTCATTTTCATTTTGGTAATGATGTTAGACCCTGCTATTTCTACTTTCAATTTTCAGATTTCAGTCAGGTAATTTAACACTTTTTTGTATACAATCTCATTAAAACAAGAGGACATTATAGCAGCCCGTATTTTATTTGGCTAATAAATGCACTGTTGTACTTGTTATCTTTTTATGTCTTTATGTTTATATGAATATAATTGATTTTTCATCCCCCCTTCCCCCCGAAAATTCTATGGAGTCCTATAAAATATTGCCCCTGCCACATTGAAGTACCTTGTTCCATAAAAAAAATCTAATTTTTATTGATCACCCATATCATAAGTCACATATTGCACCTAGTGTGTGCTGTTACGGAATAGTCATCTAGCTACAGACATCTTTTAGCACAAATGGATGCATGGTCTTATATTTATTGATGTAGCATCAATAATTGCTGATTCATGAAATCATGAGTGAGTGCAAAGGCATCCAATTCATGTCCAAACCACAAAAGATACTTCTGACTGCCTACAACTTGATGGGCAGAACGGGGGTGGGACGGGGCCCACTCACATAGGCAATGTACAGTAAGGCTAGGTACAAACTGAAGAATTTTCCGACCGATGTGTAATCTACAATGTCTTTCCCTTCGACCGAATGTCCAATCGCTCGGACGATTAATGCATACACACTAGTCACGTTTTAGAAGATTAACGAAAGACCGACCGCCCAGGAAGTGACTTTTCACCTCCATATTGTCCTGAGCAAAGATTACAAATCTGTACACACTTAAATGACTATGTAACAATATCCCCAATAAATTTATATAAGGGGCAGAGCATGTTCAATAGTAACAACCCCAACACCTCATAAAAAAGTGAGGGAAATATGTTTCTTCATACATTCGCTAGCACGTGTACATTGTAAGTTCATTCTCAACTGCAAAAAGGATAATATTTTTACTAATATGGATACTTTAGAAGAACAACAAGCAAATGACATAAAGTTATTATGAGCAGTATAGAAGGTGAGCACATTGGGACTTTGCTTGGTGTTGAAAAAGAACTAAAGTTTATTACAGATATAGAAGATAAATACTAATCTTTTTTTTTTGTCATATCAGACAAAAGTTCTGAGGGAAAAAAGAATGTTGGTTTGCTGGAAGTGGTGGAGAAGATGGAAAAGCTTGATGAATATTTTAAAGAAATGAGGAATCAAAAACCTAGAAAAAACTTCATGGAGATGTTTCAGTTTTTTCAGAAGCTTATGCCACAGAGCACTATGCACTTTCAGCATTAAAAAGTAAAATATAAAAATATGTTGAAATGTTTAAAAAAAAATTATTTTTTCACTTAAAATTTTTTAAGCATAATTCAACAATAAATCTGTTGGATGTACAATGTGTTTTTTTCTGTGTATTTTACAAATATATGCTGTCACAGGATGGACCGCCTATGCCACCCTGTCTGCTGTTGCTGGGAACCGGCTGGGCTTACTTTGCCACAGTTCCCTTTCGTTATCCCAAATGCGCCCTCTTGCCACAGTAGGAGGGGCTTATAATGCTGCCACCACTGAACTCCTTTATGGTGCTCAGAACCACGTTCCTTCTGGTTAACTGTCACCGCCAGTGTACTCCTGTGCTCGTACACAAATGCTGGTAACTCCATACCTCTTACTATGGATCAGGGTTCCTGTGGATGGATCCTCCCTGGCTTATCACACTGATTAGAGCTGCAGGTAGCAGGCAGAGCGGTGGTACTGGAAAAGCTTGGGTCCAAACCTCAGAATCAGCAGGAGAACGGATTAGATTTAGGGTCTAATCGGCAGGTCACAGGATTACAGCAATATCGAAGAAGTTGTCAAGCAGGTCTTTGAAGCAGAGTGATGTTTATTGCTCAAGTGTCCTGACAAGGACAGTCCCACTGATTTAAGGTATCAGGGGTCAGGTCAGATGGAACATCAGAACGATACATTTCAGTGTATAAGTCAGTGCAATTATACCGTCCAGACACATGCTATTTTTAGCATCAGGATATAGCGATTTCCTATCTCACAGTATACACACACAATATCAAAATAAGTGCATGCACAATTACATAAATAAGTGCCCTGTGATATTTGCTTTAAATAAATTTTTACCAAAAGTTATTTAATAGTGATCCAGTCACATATGCATTAACAAGTAAATAAAGAATTTGTACATAAACATCTTAAATGTACATGTGAAGGGTTTTACAGGACACAGGTGCAAGATGCAGAACAATTTACAGAGGTGTACTAATATGCAACCAGACATATATACAACACACATCAATACACATCTATAGGAAACACACAAACGTGTGTTATATGCAAAAAATGTATTTAATTATATAGGCAGAAAAATGTAATACACATATTTAACCTTTCTATTAATGTGAATTGAGTGTATAAATGAAGTGACACATAGCTATAATTATAGAGATGTTCACTGACCTCCGTGTTTTCATTTTGGTTTTGGATCTGGATTAAAATCATGTATTGGTTTTGGTTCCGCTTTTGGCAAAACTGCCCTTGCGTGTTTTGGTTTTGGATACCTATTTTTTTCTAAAAACCCTACTTTTTTTGCTAAAAACACATAGTTTTACTTTTTTCCCCCCCTACATTATAATTAACCTCAATAACACTAATTTCAAGCCATTTGCATTCAATTTTGACCATCTCACAAGTCACAATATTATTTTCATACACTTTCATACAAAGACTGCAGCGACCTGGCTGGATGCTAAGCAACAGAGCAATGACTCAAACACACGGCAGATCCTAGCACATCTAGGAAACATTTCCACACAGCAGTGGCAGAAATGAAAAGTAGTGCAAGATGGAAATGTACTGAAATCATGAAATCTGCTATGGTTCATTTGATCGCTCCACCTGTTCCTTGGATAACTGTGGAAGTTGTACAGCTAATACATGGCAATGAGCACTGACCCCCCGAGATGCGTGCTTTTATCAGACCCAGACCAATCCAGGGCGCCAGACAATGCACTTAAAAGAGCCTTTGTAATTCACAGCAAAAGCCAAGTTTATCACTGAGCTTCGAATCAGCCCCAAATTCCCCAAAAATTATAATATAGTTAGGTTCCTTTGACATAAAGTGCAGATTACAAACACTTTGTGCAATACTGATGATACAGCAGCAAACTGGAAGGTGATACATATACACGTCTATTTGGACATCCATGCTTACATTACTGTGGATTTATTGGTCTTATGCCCAGGCATGACAATGGCTTTCTTCTTATCACTTGCAAGAACTGCTTCCACTGGGGCAGGACTTACATAAATAACATCATCCCCATCAGCGTCCTCAACCTCTTAGTGAAGCCGGTGATACACAGAGTAGCCTGCCTCTGACAAATGTGACGTACTTGGGTTCATGCAGCAGCTGTTCCTGCTGGAAAAGGCAAATCACCAACCCAGTGGGCTGTAACAGTCATATAAACTTTAGTTTGCCTAGTTCCGCTTGTCCACATATCTGTGGTTAACTGTACAGTACTGGTAGAGGTGAGGAATAGCTTTTCTAGTGAATGGTGTCGTGATGGAATTTGGTAACAGGGACACAAGACATCAAGAAACAGACTAAAATCAGCTGCATTAATAGTGGATATTGGACGCAGCATAGTTGCCATGGCGTCTGTGATCCGCTTTGCAAAAAGGGGACAACTTTCATACTTGATTCCTCTTGCAAAGGATTGTTTAACAATCAATTATTGTAAACTACCAGTAGACTTCTTCCTATTGGTCTGCCTCTGGGATGAAGATTTACCCCCGGCAGCAGCAGCAGTAGCAGCAGAGGGACTGACGCTCAAGAATTCTTCTGAGGAATCTAGGATAGTGGAGGAGTCATCTGGCCTTAAAAACTTGGATGCAGGACTCACTCCGATCTCTACTGAGTATATTGATGAGGACTGTGTTGTGGGGGTAGATTGCAGGTGTCGGGATGTAGGTGAGAGAAGGGGCCTAGCTGATGATGGGCTGCTTGTTGTTATTATTTTTAGCATAAATTTCTGATTTTCCCAACAGCTTGCCATGACCTCCCCTCAAATGGAGTAACATGAATGAGGTTCCTATATGGTTAAGGTCCCTACCTCTACTGACTGTGTCTTTACAAACACTACAAATGGCTAGACAACTGTTGTCAGGATTTGGGTAAAAATAATTCCACACATAAGAGGTGGATTTTTTGGTCTTATGTCCAGGCATGACAATGGCCTTCTTAACACGTGCAAGAACTGCTGCCACTGGTGCAGGACTTACACAAACAACATCATCTTCATCAACATCCCCATTAGCGCCCTTGTCAGCTACACAAATATCCCCCTCATCCTGTTGCAATTCTAGAGTGGCTTCCTCAATTTGTGTATCAACAACTACACTTGAGCTGTTCAGGCACACATCTGCAGAAATGCTGAAAGGGGCCTTCTTTATGGGTACACTATCAGAATGGTCAGGATTACACATAGCACAGTGGATAGACTCTCTTCAGGGATTTGTGTCATTTCTGAATTTGAACATACATTTTCCTTTAATGCCTTACTGTTTTCTTCCAGCTCGGCTCTTACACGTAAAACTATTTGGACACCACTTTTGGAGTCCGAATGACAAGGTCTTGCTTGGTCATAACTGACTTTACAAGAAGATGCCTCAGTGACAGTTGTAGAACTAGCACTTTAGAGAAAGGTGAAGGCCTTATTCTTTCCTTGCCACTGCATGTGCAGAATGGCATATTAGCAATTTTTTTTTTCTACAGATAACTTTGCCTGGAATTCAGGTCTTTTTTTCTTGACCAAAATAAAAGGTTTTTTTTACATTTTTGTTTCCCTGACTTAAAAACACTATGCACTTTGACATAGGCATTAGCAGATGACGAAGAGGGATTACTATTATTATGACTGGTGCCAGCAGCTGCTTGTTGCTCCTGGTCTTCTGTGTACTGCTGTGAATCCATCCTGATAACACAGTACAATTTGACTGCAGAATAAGAACAACACTGCCAGCTCTATTATTTCTATTTCAGCAATGACAATTAGCAATGGAGCAATGGAGTTCACCTCTTTGTGTTTTACCATATAACACACTACAATGTGACTGCAGATTTAGAAGACCAAGCTTGCCAGTCCTATTATTTATATTTCAGCAATGACAATTAGCAGTGGAGCTCTCCTCTTTGTATGTTTCCTATACAACACAGTACAATGTGACTGCAGATTTAGAAGATCAAGCCTGCCAGACCTATCATTTGTATTTCAGAAATGACAATTAGCAATGGACCAATGGAGCTCTCCTGAATGTCGCTGGAGACTTTGAAGAACACTGCTACCCCTCCTCTTTCTTTTCCACCTATGACGCCGCCCAACTGCACTAGAGACTGCCAAGAACTGTGCTACCCCTTCTGTGTCCCTATGTGAAATGGCGCTGGAGCGCCGTGGAGGGCGGTACTTATAGAGTCCAAAACTCATGAGATCTGAAAGCCGACGACGTAACAATGACAGTTTGCCTCGTCCTCAATTCCAAGGGCGCGGGAAAGAACTGAGCCGGCTCGCCTCTGTACTCGGACATGCTAAGTTCGGGTGTGTTCGGTTCTCGGGGAACCGAGCCTGAGCATCTCTCTCTCTCTCTCTCTCTCTCTCTGTATATATATATATATATATATATATATATATATATATATATAAATAGAGGGTACTTTTTACAAACAGTTTTTAAAATAAATACTATAATAATAATAATAATAATAATAAATATCTAAACACAAAACAGCAATTTGTTAACCACTATAATGCAAATCTGCAGAACAAAGCATTTCTGTGATGTCACAGTCTACATTTGTGTAATTGCATCTTAGTTTACAACGAAGCACATGGATTTGTTTGCCGAAATGGCTGTGTCTGTAGGGGTGTATTATTTTTGCAAGAGAAGATTATTTCAATGAGAGAAAGTAGAGCAGAAAGTGTTGCTTTGAGTAAGTCGTACATGAATTTTTAATACTAGGGTTCCAGAGATGTGTCTCATCTTTGCCTTGTAAGCACAGCGGAGTCAATGCACAATAATCTTATTATTTGGTGTGGAAGGAGGAAAAAGATAACATTGATAGTGATAGCTGTGATATCAGTGTGAAACCAGTAGATTGTGGTGCTTAGAAGGGAAACCTGTAAGGTAGATAAGTTTTTCAAACAGCATGGTGAAGTAAAAACTCAAGGCCTCTCATCTGCCTAGATTGTGTGTCCTGTACATTGGAAAATGTCAGGATATCGCACCACACAGCATAGATGGACACCAATTCAGTTAGAGGACCACCACATCAAACCCCTAGAAGCAGTGGTCGACAGGTTCGGACAGATTGTTATGGCTTCCTGATTATTGACATAAGTTTTTAGAACTGATAGTAAGAAGTTTTCAAAAGTAGCAGCTGCCTTTCCTGTACAGTTAGTTGCACTCTCATGTACTTGGATGTTCCCAGGACTTAACTCTAGTGTAGTAAAGGCTTATGTGTAATCACCATAGTGCAGAGGAATGAGACAGTAGAACAGAGGGACAACAGTCGGAATCCAAGAGTAGGTGAACAGTAGTGAAGAGGAGCAAGCTGGATTGTCAGGGACAGGTCAAATGATCAGGGCTGGTTACAAGCTTGGGGCAATCAGCATTCAAGGAGTCAATCAAAATTTTCGCAGAGTATCCACAGGAAACAGAAGCAGGTCAGCAAATGTGGGCACAGATGCTATAACTGACAGGGAGGCTAAGCTCTATATACTATCATGGACCAACCAAAGAGGAGAAGAGGATACACGCCTCCCTAGCCACTCAAGAGGCAATAATTAATTGCAAACCATTGCCGTACATACCAGCTGTAGCTGATGGCTGGGACCAAGTTGCAGTGAGGAGAGAGCAGCTTCTTTATCGCCCTGACAATGGCCAGGGCAGTATGGGTAGAAGTAATGTCTCGACTGCCAAGGTAACAGCTGGGACGCGGCTAGCAAGAGCTCAAACCAAACCACGTGGTGGCTTGCAACACAGATCAATAGCAGTTTAGTGTTGGGATAAGTTTCTACCAGCTTGCACACTGTTTGGGAGTGATTTTTACCCATTGTTCCTTGCAGATTTACTACAGTTTTTTCAGGTTGGTCGGATAATGCTTGTGGACTGCAATTTTCAAATACTAGCACAGATTTGATTGAGATCTGTACTTTGACTTGGCTATTGTAAAACATGCACCTTTGTTGTGTAAACATGCCACTTTTGCTTTGGCCTTGAGCTTGGGATCATTGTCCTGTTGAAAAGTGAACTTTCTCCCAAGCTTTAGCTTTGTAGCAGACTGAAGCATGCTGTTTTGCAGTATCACCTTGTATTTTGCAGCATCCGTCCTTCATTTAATAAAATGCACAGTCCCCTTTGAAGAAAAGCATCCCCACAACATAATGCTACCACCCCCATAATTCACTGTGGGAATGGTGTTTGCTGAGGAATGAGCAGTGCTAGGTTTGCACCACACATAGCAATTTGAATTGGGGTCAAAAGCTTGACTTTTGTCTCGTCTGATTACAAAACAATTTCCCACATTTTAGCTGGTTCACTCTGATGTTTTCTTGTAAATTCCAGATGTGCTCTGATGTGATTTTTGTTCAGTAATGGCTTCTTTCTAGCCATCCTGCCATAAAGGCCAGTTTTTTTCAAAGCTCTTGATATAGTTGACTTGATATGGTGCACCTTCACTCCAGTCTCAGCCACTGAACTCTGTAGCTCCGTCAAAGTGATAGTTGGCCTCTCTGTGGCTTCCATAACAAGTCTCCTTCTTGCTCTGATGCTAAGTTTTGAGGGATGGCCTTGTCTAGGCAATGCCTGGGTTGTATGATGCAGCTTCCATTTCAACTTGAGATATGCAGGCTCGGTTTTTAGAAAGCCGAGCACCCCGACCATCCTCAGATCTGACTATGAGGCAAATCGTCAGGTATTGAATTACATATAAGTCCCTCTCCAGGAGATCTGGCGCCATTGCTCACACAGACACAGGAGAGGTAGCATGGTTCTTGTCACTCTCCACCCTCAAATCTTATTATCTCTATACTGCAACACAATTCATAAATCACTGACTCAAACTGTGTACTCTACTTAGTTGTCATTTGCTTAAAAAAAACCATTTTTTTCTATTTTATTCAATTAGTGTTATTTTTATGTACTTTGTGTCTCTGACAGAGTTGCTCGTATAAATCAGACTCTCATTGTGTACTCAACTCAGTTGTCATTTACTGAATAAAGCAATTATTTTATATTTTATTCAAATTGCACTCTGTTCTAGTGTATGTATCTGACAGCTTTGTTCACAAAAATCACTGACTCCCAGTGTGTGCTCAACTCAGTTGTCATTTTCTTAAAAAAGCAACTTTTTCCATTTTTTTTCATTTTGCACACTGTTCTAGTGTATGTATCTGACAGAATTGTTCACAAAAATCACTGACTCCCAGTGTGTACTCAACTCAATTTATGATTTGCTGAAAAAAGCAATTATTTTATATTTTATTCAAATTGCTCTCTGTTCTAGTGTGTGTATCTGACAGCGCTGTACACGAAATACACTGGCTTGCAGTGCGTACTCTACTCAGTTGTGTACTCATTTGTCATTTGCAGGAAAATATTTAAAAAGTTTATAATTTTTGGATAAAGTGTGTGTGTGTTCATTGATATGGATCATGATCAGTCGACAGAAGAGCAGGAGCACCAGCCAGCTGCTAGCACCAGTCATTGTGATACTAGTCCTCTAGTCCTTCAACGTCAACTACTAACATCTATGCTCAAGGGCATAGTGGATTTAAGTCAGGGAAATTGAATTTCAAAAAACAAGCTTTTACGCTAGTACAGAAAAAAAAACCTCTAATAAAGGGAAAGTTTACTCTAGAAACAACCATACCATTCTACGCATGCAGTGGCAAGGAAAGAATAGGCCTTCGCCTTTAGTTATGAGTGATAGTTCTGCAACTGTCAGTGAGGCATCTTCTTCTGTCTGTCATGACAATACAAGACCTTGTCATTCAGAGTCTAGAAGAGGTGTTTGAAAATGTCACAAAACCCTGACGTCTCCTTCCGCAGCAAGAACAGCAGTAGCATCTAACAAACAATGCCAGATTGACAACCTGTTAGAAATTGCAACATGACTTATCCCTCTTGGACTCTCCTCAGGATATGTGATTTCTGATAATGCCACCAATATTGTGAGAACATTACAGCTGGGTGAATTCCATCACATTCCCCTGTTTATTCACACAGTCAACTTGGTGGTACAGAGCTTTTTAAAAATTGGCAAGGACGTGCAGGAGATGCTGCCTGTGGCACGATAAATTTTGGGACATTTTTGGTATTCAGCAACAGCATATAGGAAATTGCAGCAGTTGAAAGAAGAATTGAATTCCACCTTTTATATGCGAAAAGTCATCCACGTTTACTCAACAAGCCATGACATTGGGAGAGGAGGGGAATGTACTTTAGTCCAGCGCAGTGGAGAATACTTTCTGTGCTATGCAAGGTGCTGAAACCATTCAATATATTCATATATGTAGTTAGTTCAGATACTGCTAGCTTGACTCAAGTGATTCCCCTAGTTAGACTTTAGGAAAAGCAGCTTGAGAAATTGAAGGAGGAGATGAAACAAAGCAATTGTGCTAAGCATGTCGAACTTGTAGATCAAGTACTTTATTTGCTTCGTCAGGATCCAAGAGTCATCAACATCTTGAAATCAGATCAGTACATTTTGGCGACTGTGCTTGATCCTAGGTTTAAGAGCTATGTCTTCTCTTTCTTTCCAACTGACCCAGATCTCAAAAGATGCAAGAGCTCCAGGTGAACAAGTTGACAGCTCAAGTGGTACATGACACAACAATGTTTCCTCCTTCAATTTCTGAGGCAACTGCTGCTAGGAAAAACTTAGCTTTCCTAAGCAACCCAGGAGTGATGGAGATGAGTCAGCACAACATTTTGACATCTGGTTTGGTCTAAAAGAATTGCCTAAAATTTGTGACACCACTGCTGTAACTCCACCTGATCCTACTATCAACATCCAAAGAATGGTGGAGAATTATTTTAATAACAGCGTCCAAATAGATATGTCCCTTTACATACTGGGAGGAAAAAAACAAAAATGGAGAGCCATGTACAAACTTGCTTTGCAATACGTAAGCTGCTAACCCTCCAGTGTGTACTCAGAAAGAGTTTTCAGCACAGCTGTGAACCTTGTCAGCGATCGGTGTAAGAGGCTACTTCCTAAAAATGTGGAAAAGATGATGTTCATCAAATTGATCTACAAATTACACAAGGCAGGGCTTTACCGGTTTCTACATCAAAATACAGAGACTTCTGTAATGGGGGATTCCAGCTGGTATAAATTAATATTGTGTGTGGATGATGTACACACTAATGAGAGTGAGGATGAGGATGATAGCAACAACATCTTACCACTGTAGCATTCATTGACAGCACTGTTAGCTTAGCTGCCTTAAGCCCATTGATAGCTTGTTTTGTGAGGCCCTAAACAAACCAAGCACTTCAGCCAAGAAAGTGGCAGTCCTTGTAACTGAAGTACTGTTGCTTAAACTGTGCATGACCTTTTTAATATCCAACATAAGGGTAGGAGCGGCGAAGGACAATTCAACCTTGTACCACCAATATTGAGGTTAATAATAATGTAGGACCAAAAAAAGAGCCAAATTATGTGATTTTAGCATTTTTTAGCAAGTTTTGCAAAAGATTACAGATCCAAAATCAAAACCAAAACCAAAACACATGAGGACAGTTTTGCCATAACCAAAACACAAAGTTAATACAGATCCAAAACCAAAACACGGAGTTCAATGAACATCCCTAATTACAACACAATTGATCCAACAGTGCTTACTGGGATATCCAAGCACTTAGATATTATTTTGTAGCCTTTTCTTGTCTTGTGCATGTTCAATAACTTTATCTTTAAGTTTCTTAGAATGCTCGCCTGTCTTCGTTTTCATAGCTTATCTTTATCTTTCTAAGAATGCTTGTTTGGCTTCATTTTCACAGTTTTCCTTCAGAGTTACAGTATGACCAATGCTATTTTAATTAGCGGGTCTTTAATCTATAAAAGCCTGACCTTTTTTATTGATTCACAGGTAATGGCTAATTGAAAGCCAATTGTTAGGGCAATATCTTTCATCTGTGTAAACTTGAAGCTTCCACAACACAGGAGTTGAATACTTATACAAGCAACATGTTTCAATTTTTATATCATTAAAAAAAATCTGCACACAAATAATGAATTATGAGTCTGAAACGTTACTTTAAAGACCTATAGGTTTGCAATAAATACAATTTGTGTACGTGGAATTTGTAATACAAATTCTTTAGGGAATTGAATACTTTTTAAAGTCGCTGTATATTTTTTTAATATAGATCACCTGCTCTCCTTCCAAAATATTTATCATAAAAAAATCACATTTTGAATGGTAAACCGTTTGATAAGCATAAATCAAGATTTTCATTATATGTGTAAAATTGCATAACAATATGAACATCCATGTGACATGCATTTGCCAAGCCCTTAACAACTAAAAAAAAAAGCCATATTTTATTTTGAATGGAAAATGTAGTTAACTATTTGTAGAATGTTATTTCCATTTGCACGTGTCCTTGTGTTTCAAACTCTCATTGTCCCATAGATTGTAAGCTTGCAAGCAGGGTTCTCTTACCTCTGTCTGTATGTATTACCCAGTATTGTTTTATTAATACAGAAAATATCCTGGCGCAATGAAACAGATCTCCAATCACCACCGGATTCTCTCTAGAGAGAGAAATAACCAAACCACACCTGCTGCTAAAAGACCCGTGGAGTCTCAAATATCAGACGCAAAAAAATTCAATAAAACAGCGCTGAGTGTGAATCAGAAATCTCTATATTGATACCATAAAGCATGGATATATATATATAAAATAACAATTTATTCAGCATGTGCATAACAAATAAATAACACAATGACTCATAAATGACCAGCTGATCACATTAGTTAACAACTATAGCATATAACTCAATGGAGTCGGCGTTCAATAGTAGTCTCACAGGGAGTAAATGAGTAGTTAATGGCCAATTAGTAATTCCTCCAGAGACTCTAAGTTGGTAATGTCTCGAATGCTCAAAAATGAGCTGATAGTAATAGAACACAAACTCAGTGAAGTCTGTGAAACAGGTGTGCCTGCTATATCGATAGTGTTCATACAATTGATAAGTCCACGGGATATCTCAATATACCTATGTCTCTAGTCAATCAAATAGAGTGTGATTAGTCTCCAAGATTTTGAACAGATGATACTCTGTACGTGGTAATAATGATACAATTCATCCAGTAATAGGTAAACATGCAGATGGAAACAACCATGTCTCTAATCAATCAAACACAGTATGATAGGTCTCCAAGATGTAAACGGATCGATCTCTATATGTGGGAATACTGAAAAACTTCATCCGGTATAAAGCAAACATGCAGATAACAATACCGTATCAAGATGAGTCCACGAGATCAGTCCCGTTCCGTCCGGCAAATGGAACACCACCGGACATTCAGACCATGGATATCCCAATGGCGGGCCTCCTCATAAATAGAATGGTAGTCCCGTAAATGGATAGAAATATTCTTGTTAGATGACACATCCAAAAGCGATAACCAGGAGTAAAAAGGACTCTGTCAGTCACAATTGGCAACACACCACTCGATCTCCACTTCAGAAATGAATCAGTTCAGCTGGTCACGTGACCTGACCGTTTCATCACCGATTGGTGATTTCATCAGAGGTACTAAGTGGTTCTCCTATGGGTTGTTCTTAAATACCATCAATCTAATTAATTAATCAACTGGTGATCAAAAGTTCTCATGGATCCTGTTTGATGAGGAATTTAATTGACACACTCCAGCTACCAAGTTGAATAAATTAATAATCCATTTTTATCAGCAGAACTGATTATCATATCTATATCCAATTAGCCTTGATCAGTAAGATTTTAAAAGTAATCAACCCGATTTGAATGAAACTTCAAAAATCGAGGTTCTTATAAAAATACAAAAACATATGTACAGATAAAAAGAAAGAAAAACACTCAATCTAAATACTGACAATCTAACCACTAAACACATATACATAAATATGCACATATGATTTATAAAGAATATATAATCATGTTAATATCCATGCATATACAATAAACCCATAGGTGGGAATCTATACATTCAAACTTCTAGTTCGGAATGAGACTACATAGGAGACAAATATCTAGTGCCTATCACATTTTATGACTTATTTCTCTCACACTGACAATGAGAAATAGATAATCTATAATCCATATCCCACTCAAAAAGCGGGATTTTGAAACCATATGTTGAGGCTACCCCTCATGTATACTTTAATAAAATAAAACAATCTATCTATAATGGTAACCAATAGCATATATGGTCTAGCCCTCGTGTATACTTAAATAAAATAGAACAATAGATCCATAATGGTGACCAATAAAATCTGGTCACCCACCAATTGAATATATAGATACCTAGTTACATACAAATATGATACACTAGCATACTGTAACTTAATAATAATAAAAAGAATAATAAGAACCATAAAAACCATAAGATTATGAGTTAGTATTATGACAGAACATCATTCAGCTCTAAAGCTTCATTCAATCCCACGGGACTCAGGGCATTCAGCTGATGTATCCAGAAAACCTCTTGTGTACATAACCATTTAAATCGGTCACCCCCTCTTACGGTTTGTGTTATATGCTCAATCCCACAGACCATAAGACCTTCATCCTTGCCATTATGTACTAAATCGAAATGACGTGAAACACTGTGATTATTTTTGCGATTCAGAATGTTTCTTCGATGTTCCATAAATCTCACTTTAAGGGCTCTTGTGGTTTTACCTACATAAATTAAGTCACAGCTGCATTTAAGGATATTATGACAAAACATGTAGTACAGTTTATCAAACCTCTAACTTTATATCATTTATCCCCACAATTAAATTCTGTCAATTTATTATTTATAAATAGACACTTAGTAAACTTCTTCAACCCACATCTATAGCAACCCTCTAAACGTGTTGGAATCCAATTCGGAATAGTTGTTAATTGTTTTGTCTTTTTGGTTGTTCCCCTAATAAAACTCGGTGCAAGAATATTTTTCAAGTTTATATTTCTTTTAAAAATCACTGTAGGATTATTAGGTAATAGTTTCCTAAGTAAACTATCTTGTTGCAGAATACCGTAATTTTTCTTAATGATTCTCTTGATTGCTCCCGATTGGTTGTTATATTTCGAAATGAAAGCGAAAAAGAATGATGAGTCATCCTGTTCAATCTCACAACTAACCTGTTGATTTGAGCTCTTCCCCTTAAGGAGTATCTCCCTATCTAATCCTCTAACTTCATCCAATGCCCTATCTAGAAGGTCTTTCTGATATCCCTTCATCACAAAATCATTCAACATATCTCTTGCCTGTAATTCAAACTTGGTCGGGGAGGAACAGTTTATTTTAAGACGCAGAAGCTGCCCTTTAGGAATATTCTGTTTACACTTCTTGTAGTGCGAGCTTTTAAAATGCAAGTAGCTGGCTACATCCACTTTTTTCTTAAATTTGGAAGTCTCTATCATGCCACCTTTAACTGTCAGTTGTAGATCTAAAAAATCCATAGTTGTTGGGTGATATCTACTCACAAACTTAAGATTGTAATTATTCGTGTTTAGAGCCGATACAAAGGACAGCGCCCGTGCCTCTCCTCTCCTCCCCTCCAAACAATAAAGAGGTCATCAATATACCGGCCATAGAGGACCAGGTCACCACCAAACTCGCCTCCCCACACATGGGCGTCCTCAAAGGCGCCCATGTATAGGTTGGCATAGCTTGGCATGAACCTGATCCCCATGGCCGTACCCATGATTTGAAGATAGTAGTGCTCATCAAACAAAAAATAGTTGTGGGACAGGATGAATTGAATAGAATCAACAATAAACCATCCTAGGTTCACATTAACCATAGGGTCACGTGCTAAAAGTTGTTCAATCACCTCAATGCCTCTAGAGTGTGGTATATGGCTATATAATGCCTCTACATCCAAAGTTAGGAAGGCATATTCATCCCTCCATTCAAGATTTTTCAATAGATTTAATAGGTGGGTGGAATCACGAATATATGATTTTAACTTTACCACCCTAGGCTTCAAAAAGGTATCAGCGTAAAAAGAAAGTGATGAGGTTAACGACCCTATTACCGATATTAACGGTCATCCTGGAGGAACAATTGTATTTTTATGCAATTTGGGCAGATGGCAGTAATAATAATCTAAGCTCTTTCTGAAATTCTGAGGTAGGATTATATTTAAGGTTGACATAAAAGTCAGTATTTGTAACCTGTCTATAGGCTTCTTTCATATAGTCATCCAGATCCTGCACCACGACTGCCCCACCTTTATCAGCTGCCCTGATCACAATGGAAGAGTCCTTACTCAAATCTTTTAATGCTTGTTTCTCATGGAGAGTGAGATTAGAATATTTGACTGATGGTTTATCACATAGTTCTTTAAAATCTTGTAAAGTGACCTGATAGAAACAGTCCACATATGGACCCTTATGTGACATAGGAAAAAATTCTGATTTAAGTTTGAATTTATCATAGGATAAATGTTTTTTAGCCAAATTAGAATAATTATAAATTTGAGTAGTTTCCAATGGCTCTAATTCAGAGTTCTCACTTCTAAGTTCTTCTAACATCTGTAGACACTACTCATCTTGGCTATCTAGCACAATAGGGTTACAATCAATATCTGTCTTTCTAAATGCTTTATTAGCAAAGACATGGTTGTTTCCATCTGCATGTTTACCTATTACTGGATGAATTGTATTATTATTACCACGTATAGAGTATCATCTGTTCAAAATCTTGGAGACTAATCACACTCTATTTGATTGACTAGAGACATCGGTATATTGAGATATCCCGTGGACTTATCAATTGTATGAACACTATCGGTATAGCAGGCACATCTGTTTCACAGACTTCACGGAGTTTGTGTTCTATTACTATCAGCTATCAGCTTATTTTTATTGCATCGTGAGGATCTATGTCTGGGACATGTCGTATAGGGACACCCCTTTCCTAATGCCCTGTCGATAGAACAATCATAGGGGTATGTGTAGGAACGGTTTGTCACCAGAGTTACCACATGAGATTTACACTTTGACTTTGCATAAAGTACTGATACGGACTGCAAGATGGGGAAGGTTTCATGTATTTTGAATGTCTGAGGATATCCACATTCCTGCATACATAAATGAATAAATAATAATAATGGTAAGGAAAGTTTTGTGTATTCTGGCAGCTGAGGACATCCGCATGCCTGCTTACACCGACACCTAGCCATGGAGGCTACAGCCCTGTTCAACCACTGCGCATCATTTCAACAATCCTTCCTTAAAGTTGTTATGCGGTACTTTATGTAGAATTTCACCCCCGACCAGTTCCGATTTTTCAGTATGGATGATTCAGTCATGATGCACGCTAAACAGTCTCGCTTTCTGAACACCTGTCATGTCTGTATAAACCTCATCAGGTGTTTCTCCACAGCCTGGTCCTCCTCTCTGTCCCAGGATTTTCGCTGCACTTCTTTGCAACCTGGAAGGAAATAGAGTGGTTCATTAGGGCTCTGTAAAACAAAGTTCTTCTGCCTAACAAAACTGTGTGCTACACCTACCTGTGGAAGCCATGGCTGGACACTGGTCCTATGTTGACTGAATGCTTGACCACTTGTCAATCTGCCATTAACATTTTGCTGATCTTGGTGAGCTGGAGGGTACCTTCTGGGAGGTGACAATACTGCCGGTGCACCCTGATGTCGTGCCCAAGGAAGTTTGTCAACTGATCCAGTTCTGTGACATTTAGTACGAGGACCTTCTGGAGAGTGACAACGTACTTTCTAAGCTTCGTGGATGACAGCATGTGGGGATGTTTGGCCCCATACTCTTGGGCAAACAGTCGTATGCAATTGGAGCCTCTGAAGTGTGAGAAGGCAGCTGGTCTGGCAAACATGTAGACATTTTGAATATCCACTCCACATTCTTCATGCTTCCCTGCAAGAAGTTCCATTGCAGCTTGCATGGCTGGTGTCAGCAGGATGGGAACTTTTCTCGCTCATTTTCCTCTGGTTTCAATGCGAGTAACGTTCCGGCAGAGCTTCCTCTCAACCTCAGAAAGCACTAGGACCACATGTTCTTGGAGATCCGAATTATCTCTTGAGGAGAAGGTAATCAGCAACATTTTAGAAAATACCCCTTCCCTTCTTCTACTGCACAAGTTCACCTGTGCCAGTGTAAATTGTGCAAGCAGTGCCCCAGGATAACCATAGGCTCGGTGGATAGAAGACTTCGGTAGGCTTCCTGCTTCTCATCAATGTACAAGTGCATCTTTTTCACATCTTCCGTGAAAGGTAAGAGCTCAGGCATGTTCCACTTGGACTAATTAAGAGTTTAAAGGTAGCTAATGCGATCAACTCGGTCCATCTTGCCTCATATAATTCCCTGAAGTTTTGTCTGCTTTCAACTGCAGCAGTGCAGCCCTACATCATGGCTCAGCACTCCACAATGTTTGCATTTTTTGCCAGTCCGTTTCCGACCTTGAGTGCCAGCGAGGGCGTCTTAAATGTACCTGTTTTATCATCATAGCCAGCTACCAGCTTCACAGGGTCTACTACATGCAGAAAGTTTGATGGGATGGTAAATTCTTGCATCGTCTCCAAAGGTGTAGCTCTTCTGGCCTAAAGCAATAGCTTGCCCATTTCTCTAAGCTTCTGACAGATGTACTCATGCCTGCCAACATCTGAACCGACCCGGTTGAAGAGATGTTGCCCCATCTGCATGATGCATCGGTCATTTTTGACTGCGAGTAAGACTTCATTCTGGGTCATGTCGCTCAAGAGCTTCCAAAAGCCACCACTGATGTCAGGTGAAACAGGCTGAGCATAGGCACAGAGTGACTGGACTCTTACATCTCTTCATGTGTCACCATGCAAACAAACCTTGACAGGCAGCACAGTGCATGAAGACTTCAGCATACATCTTTTTGGAAGTTTGCACGTGATCAGAACGCCATGGCCTGTCTTCATTACCTTAGTGTTGTATGCAAAGTTGCCCCTATTGCGAAGATGTGCCAGTTGCATGCACCTTTCTTTCAAGTGCTTGGGGAATTTCATGGTCCAGGCTACTTCAGTCTCATTGCAGTGAACATGCTTCATGTGTCAGGCTCTTTTTGAGAGGGGTTTCTCACAGTGCAGGCAGTATTACTTATTGTTATACGCCCTGGAGCCATCACTGTTTATAGATAGCGTTTGTTCAGACACCGAGTTGTCTCTTCAACCCTCTGTGTTTAAAATATGGCTACCAAAAGATTGAGACTGGTTGTGCATAGAACTTATCTCTGGGTACCTGTACTTTGCTCCACTAGTGGGCAATGGGGCATCACCACTGGTGTCTGAACCGCTCTCTTCAGAAGTGTCACGGACATACTCATCTCCACTGCTCTCCGGGCAATAGACAGAGCCACCGGTGGGCTCTGTCATACTCCAATGTCCCCGCTATACCTTCAGCAGCAAATGGATGTGACTTTGTCTTGATCTGTTTGGTGTATAAAGCACTGGATGGCAACAGTCACTTCTTCCTGCTACTGATATACATATGAACGGTCAACTGACCTCTGGTAGTGGGATGCACATACACTCTCCCCTCCACATTGTTCACACGCACATATTTGGGCAGACAAAAGTGACTCGCGGAGACATGGAAGATTTTATTGCTAAGCAGATCAGGAAGGTCCACTGCATTGATTAGCCTTCGGAAGCTTTGTGGGGACCTCAATTTTTGTCCCCACTATGACTCAGGTCCCTACAGTTTTGGTGTGTAAACAATGTCCCCACAAGCAGTGCCGCAACTAGACATGTTAGTGCCCTGGGCGAGTCTGGGCACTGGCGCCCCCCACAGGGCCATCTTTCCCATTGGGCACAATAGGCAGGTGCCCGGGGGCCCTGCAGCCCAGGGGGGCCCGTCGGAGGCAGCCAAAAAAAAAAAAAACCTGGAAAAAAAAAAAGACAATACTTACCTTACGGTCAGCTGGCGATCCGGCTCCCTCCATGGTCTCCTCCTCCATGCGGCGCTCGCAGTGCATATCAGACGTGATGTCATCACGCCCGCCAGACATCCATTGCGGAGTGCGACGGAGGAGGAGACCATGGAGGGAGCCGGATCGCCAGCTGACCGCAAGGTGAGTATTGTTTTTTTTTTTTTCCAGGTTTTTTTTTTTTGCTGCCTCCGACGGGCCCCCCTGGGCTGCAGGGCCCATATATATAATCATTTTTATTTTATATTTGTATATATAGGGGCCCAAGATGTTCTTAAGAGGGCCCTGGCCCCCCATCTAAGTGGGAATGATATTTGCCAAGTGGGTGTGGCCAATCTAATGTAGGGGTGTGGCTAGCACTTTACTGAAATAATTCTGTTACACATATTTGCAAAATTGGTTTTGTTTTGTTTTGCTATTTTGTTGGAAAATCAATGTTTTTGTCCATAGAATAAACAAATTTAGGGCTCCACCTGTTTCTTGGATAAGTAATGTAATTGTAAAGCTAATAAATTTGCAAAAAAACAGTTTAATTCCTGGTAGGTAGGCCTTCATTGATTATACACACAAACCAGATTGTCTTCCACTCCATCTATGCATATTGGCAATGCAGCCATCGGCTTTGGGTGTATATTACACCCTACACTTATAGTTAAATATGTAAAGAAATGGACAAAGGCAATTTGGTTTCTGTCTCTCTAGGCCGCCCTTCACTTGTAGAAAATACAAAAAAATTCAGCTGTTATAGACTATACAATATTAATTGAAATGGACAAAGGCAGTTTGGGGTCAGTCTGTGTATGACACCCTACCCATAATGAGAAATTGCCAAAACAGCAGCCGTTCAAGATGGTACGTGATATGGAAATGCCCCAAGTCCCTTTCCTCTTTGGGGGTAGATTGCACCCTACACTCAAATAGTAAGTTTTAAAAAGATGTTATCGTCATCATCTGGAGCTTCATCCTCACCCTCATCAGTGTGTCATCATCACAGACTATCAATTCATCGCCGCTTGAATCCGCCATTAGAGAACAGTCAGTGCTTGGATGTCTTGGATGGTGAATGCCTTCCTCATGGAAGATGTAGTTCATTTTTATAAACATAATTTTTTCCACATTTTTGGGAAGTAACCTTCTACGGCGATCACTGACTAAGTTACCGGCTGTGCTGAACACTCGTTCAGAGTACACACTGGAGGGTGGGCAGCTTAGGTATTGCAAAGCAAGTTTGTACATGGGTTTCCAAATGGCCTGCTTTTCCTCCCAGTAAGGAAAGGGACTGTCTGACATTTCCATATCAACTACCTCTTGAAATTAATCTTCCACCATCTTTTGCATGTTTATACTCGTATTGGATGGAGTTATGGGCAAGGTGACACATTTTTTGGAAAAATCCTTCAAACCAGCCCAGATGTTAAATTGTTCTGGTCTGCCCCCTGCGTCTTCCCTGCTTCTTTTTGGGAAATTACATTTTTTACGAGCAGCAGCAGCTTGAGAAAGTGAAGGAGGAAATGTCGTCAAGCCGAGGCCCAGTTCAGCGGCCAACTTGCTGAGCAACAGCTCCTTGCAAAAGTTCACATCTCGTTCATTTTGAAGCAAAGACTCAATGTAGATCTTAAACCTTGGATCAAGCACAGTGGCCAAAACACACTGATCCGAGTTCAAGATCTTAATAACTCAAGGATCATTGTGAAGCGAATGAAGTACTTGATCGACAAGGCCAACATGCTTTGCGGAATTGCTTGATTTCATCTCCTCCTTCAGTTTCTCAAGCTGCTTTTCCAATAGTCTAATTAAAGGAATGACTTGGCTCAAACTAGCAGAGTCTGCACTCACTTCACATGTCACAACTTCAAATGGTTTCAGCACCTTGCACAGAACTGAAAGGATTCCCCAGTGTGCAAGAGTGAAATACATGCCCCCTCCTTTCCCAATGTCATGGCTTGTGCAATACGCTTGGATGGCTTTGCGCTGTTCCTCCATCCTCTGCAGCATGTACTGGGTGGAATTCCACCTAGTTACCACCTCCTGCTTAAGTTGGTGGCAGGGCAAGTTAAACTGCTCTTGGAGCTGCTGCAATCTCCTACATGCTGTGGCTGAATGCCTGAAATGGCCTGAAATCTTATGGGCCACCGAAAGCATCTCCTGCACCTCATGGTTATTTCGTAGGAAGCTCTGCATCACCAAGTTGATGGTGTGAGCAAAACAGGGAATGTGCTGGAAATCCCCCAGCTGTAATGCTCGCACTATATTGTTGGTGTTATCAGAAATGACATATCCTGGGGAGAGTCCGAGTGGTATAAGCCATGTATCAATCACATCTCTTAGTTTGCGTAACAAATTGTCAGCTGTATGCCTGTTAGTGAAGTCGGTGATACAAAGAGTGGCCTGCCTGTGACAAATGTTACGTAGTGGTGTACATGCTGCTGATGTTCCTGCTGGTGAAGGTGAATGACCACCCCAGTGGACTATCACAGTCATATAGTCTTTGGCTTGACCACTTCCACTTGTCCACATATCTGTGGTTAAGTGGACAGTGGGCAGAATGGCATTTTTCAGCGCAATCTCTACATTTGTACACACTTTTTGGTATAGTTGTGGAATAGCTTTACGGGAAAAATGGTGTTGCGATGGAATTCTGTAACGCGGACACAAAACCTCAATTAACTGTGAAAAACCAGCTGCGTTTCTTGTGGATATTGGACGCAGATCAAACACTAACATGGCAGACATGGCGTCTGTGATTCGCTTGGCGACTGGGTGACTGCTGTCATATTTGCTTCCCCTGGCAAATTGTTTCACAGTTAATTGTTGAAATGTAGGACTGCTCTTTTTCTGGGCCTTCCTCTGGGCTTACAATTCACCCCCAGCAGCAGCAACAGCAGCAGCAGTGGGAGTAACGCTTTATTCAGAGGAATCAATAATAATGCAGGAGTCATCCAGCCTTAATAAGTGGGATGCCGGGCTAACTCTGAGCGCTACTGAGGATATTGATGAGGATGGTGTGGTGGGTGTATTTTGTAGCTGTTGGGATGTCGGAGGGTCCTAGCTGATGATGGAGTGCTTGTAAATTTTTTGGAAGAACTTTCAGCTTTTCCCAACACTTTGCCATGAACTCTCGTCAAATGGCATAACATAGACGAGGTTCAAAGATGGTTAAGGTCCCTCCCTCGACTGACTGTGGCTTGACATACACTACAAATGGCTATACAGTTGTTGTCTGGATTGCGTTAGAAAATATTCCACACATAAGAAGTGGATTTTTTCGTTTTATGGCCAGGCATGACAATGCCCTTTTTCTTATCAGGTGCCAGAACTGCTGCCACCGGTGCACAAACAACCTCATCCTCATTAGCGCCCTCGTTGCCTACACAAATCTCCCCCTCATCCTCTTCTATTTCCATAGCGGCATCCTTAATTTGTGTATCACCGGCTACACTCGGGCTGTTCAGGCACACATCAGCAGAACTGCTGAAAGGGTCACTCTTTATGGGTACACTAACAGAATGCTCATGATTAGACATCCCACTGTTGGATGGACTCTCCACAGGGATTGGTGTCATTTGTGATTCAGAGCAAGCATTATCCTCTAATGCCTTACTGTTATCTTACAGCTCGGCTTTGACGTGTAACAGTAGTTGTGCACCACTTGTAGGCTCTGTAACATTTTTGGATCTGCCACTAATAGAGAAAGGTGAAGGCCTCATTCTTTCTTTGCCACTGCGTGTGTAGAATGGCATGTTGGCAATTTTTTTTCTATCGGCACTTAACTTTTCCTCAGTGACACTTCTTTTTCGCTTCAACACAGTAAAAAATTTTGGGGGGTGTGTTTTTTTGACTGATTTCAAAACACTGTGTAGTTTGACATCGCCTTGACCAGATGACGTACTGGGAACACTACCATCAGGACGGGTGACAGATCCTGGTTTCTCATTCTGCTCATATGTGGACTGCTTTGAATCCATTCTGAGCCCAAAGCACTTGTAGTGCTACAAATTGTTTTAGATACTGCTGACAAATATGAGTTTTGAGAGCCAGAAATATTAATGCAAAAGAATGGGGGACACCCCAAAAGCACTTGGCAGTGCTAAAAATTATTTTTCAGATTGCTGACAAACAGGACTTTTGACAGCCAGAAATATTAATGCAAAAGAATGGGGGACACCCCAAAGCACTTGTAGTGCCAAATATTGAAAAAAAAGACTCATCTATCCTCCTCTCTTCTCTGTCAATTGTTATCAGAATTGTAATCAGAATTGTAATCAGAATTGTTATCAGAATTGTATTCTCTGTCCCTGCTCTAATCAGCCTGTGGCTACACCCTGCTCTCTCCCTCTGTCAAATGGCGATGGATTGCTGTGCAGGCTGGTATTTATCATTTTCAAATATCGCAAGAACCGAGCCCCAAGATCTGACGACGTCACTATGACGTTCGGCCTCGATTTGGAATCCGAGCGGGCCGGAGAGTACAGTGGTGCCACCGTGGTGGGATTCAAATAAATTAACAACTGGTTCTCTGCCCTAATGACCATTTAAAGTATGCAAAAATAAATACCGAAAGGTATTCTAATATTAAAGAATACCTTACTTGACAAAATTCTGTTATTTAATATTATATTAATATTATTTGTCACTAACAAGCTCCCAGCTGCCGTGACTTTGGGGTGTTTGCTGTATGAGGTCACACACGATTTCAGCCCGCAGCCTCTCTCACCTATCACACAGGTTCTAGACCTATGGAATCGCCCCCAAACACAGAGCTCTCACACCCCCAGACACTTCAAGGTTCAGCCACCACCTATTGGGTACGGACAATAGGACCCCAATATACTGTCCCACACTGGCACACAGGCTTCTAGTTATCCACAAACTAACAAGACCCACACCAGCACACACATGATTAACTCTTCACACCTCCAGACTGTTACAGAAATGTACATACAAGCACACACAGCTTGTTAATCAAATGTATCAACAAATCACACACTGGCATTCCGAGGGTTAACCTGGTCGAGCAATCTCTCTTCTAAAAGGATAATGGATTCTTTAGAGTATCAAGGACGCAACCTATTAAATTATAGATTTAATATACAAAAAGTACAGGGCAGAAAAATAATGAATAAACAATTAATAAATTTGACATAACAAGCAAAAGCAGTTTCAAATAAAAAAGGATTACCTTCAGATTTGCACTTACATGAATTACATTCTGGCCGAGGGGAATTTGGCTAGAAAGATGGACAGCTAATCAATGGATATATCTCAGAGAAATAACACCCCCTCAATAAACCGGTCATAATCTACCGCACGTTTAAATACAAAATATGATGAGATTACAACAATATCCAATCTCATCCTGAAATACATGTGACTATGGTTGTTCCCTGTGTAGTTGGTATCTATGTTTTAAGACCCTTGTGTGGTTTTTGCCCCTCAGTACGTAGTGGCATCCAGATTTCCCAAAATGTGAACGATGTTGACATTTTCCTTTGAAACCCATATTTCCATATATCTTTATAGGCAGTCTTCAAACACTATCTTTATCTACAAGGATCTGACCTAGGCATATGGTTCTCCAATTTACACCCAGGAGTTAGTTTGTGTTTACACTACCTATTGAAAGGATGTCAATTAGCTAGGAAAATACATGATCAAATACAATGGATGTCTGTGATCTGCATATCTTAAGATGGTCTCTGCACAAAGGGTTTGCCTAACTCAATGACCTCCTCCTGGGCTCATTTGGTCACACATTTATCTGAGTTGAAAATCAGGTTAATTTAGGTATTCATGCAAAGATTTATTTTGGGTCCTGACATCCAATATTCTATTTCAGCATATCAGATTTATGCTCTCATCCTGACACACTTAATACTCAAATAAGAACAGTAAAAGAGATACACAAAACTATATTGTTATAAGAAAGAGTTTTAAAGTGTTAAAGAAAAAATATTAAAGAATACCTTACTTGACAAAATTCTGTTATTTAATATTATATTAATATTATGGCACAGTAATGCCCCCCTTCAAGAACACAAACATAAAACATTGTTAATTGAAGTTTAATGTGACAAAAAGTCACAAGAAATACTGGATAAATATTGTGATCAAAAATTGTCATACAGAAATACAAATGCAAAATTGTTTTCTTGAAACTAAACAGGAATAAAAACAGAAATCTCACTCTCACATGCTTTTTGTGTAATCTGTTGCCTCGGGGGAAGGTGGAAAGTGCCTCAGTAGCAGACTGACCCCCTAAACTAGCAATCATTAAAATCATCTTTTTAAAACCACTTTCTTCCACCTCAACCCTCCTTTCTTGTGGCATTATTGCAAGAATATGTGGTTTTTCTAATTAGTTTCTTGGGCCTTTTGCACAAACGCAAGTCTAGTTATAAGTTCTATATGGAGAGAGAGAAAGAGAGAAAGAGATTTTCTTCACCCCTTCCGTTCCGCAGTGGAACGCATGCGCAAGTTTGCGTTCTAAATGCCGAACTTCCTGTCAGTGGAACGCACATGCGTTCCACTGCGGAACTAAAGGGATGAAGGTACAGAGGTAGGTAGCGGGCGGCTGTTGCGCCCCCTTGACCTTGCACCCTGGGCGATGGCACCGCCCATGCACTTGCGTCATTATGGCTCGCCCACAAGCATATGAATGCAAGTACACAAACACACACATACACACACACATACACACACACACACAGCACGATAAAAACAGATTGTACGCAAAGTAAATATAAGATTTAAATGATGATTTTGCTACTGCAGATCTTACAGGTTGTCCAGACCTGTAAAAATACATGTTCAAAAAAAATGTATTGATCCAGCGCTAAAAACAACCGTGTCAGAGATATATACGATAAGCTTACACGTTGAGATATGACTGATTGAGGTTAATATTATTTATTAATTAAATGAGATTGTCAGAAGTCAGCAGAAGTTAGGCATAAAAATATAAAACAATGGCAAAATACATATATTGCACCTAATTGAGCGCATCATTAGGAGGAATAACAGGGTAACTATATAACAATGCACTTGAAACAAATCTATAAATGAATGAGTGCCAAGTTCAAACTCAGTATCAAAAATAAATGTTTCAGACCTCAAATGTTAGGCTCAAAGTCACAAAGTCTCATAAAGAGAAATAGTTGTTCCATAATACTTGCTGTGAGGACGTCCTCCGTAGTGGTACTCGAATCGGAGCTCACGTTGGCCGGCTTTTTTCAAATGCCGAATCGCTTCTCTATGGGGAAGTATACTGATATAATGAAAGCTGGCGTGCGTTCCTCAGTGGAATGCATGCGTAATTTCCTGTGGGCTTGGTCCGAACTGATGTTTGTGATGGGATAAAACAAACGCGTTTCATCACAGGTTGTGACTTTCTCAATGGGAGGAACATGGAGCCCTGTCATGGCAGTTTATATACCTACATATACCTATACAATGTACAATAGATAGATAATTCGGTTTTTTAACATTATTCTCATCGATTCTTGATAACAGGTGGTTTTCAACCAAACAAAATTGATAGGAACAATATATTTATATCAATCGTTAGCAAATCAAAGTATAAAATAGAGACTTGTCTGATCATTCGTTACTCAAGGTACTATTAAATAAGAAACTATATTGGTATTAGGATAACTAGACTATTTGCATATACCTAAGGGGCTTGATTATATCCTCTCATTTATCCTTGATAAGTAATCACATATTTCAATGTCGTACTCAGCTTAAATTGTGTTCATACAAATAAACTGGTAAAATTGTATCTGACTCTCCTAAGCAAGATAATGGTGTTCTTGTTAGCAGTCACCTTAATACAGAAGCAGCTCTAACTTGAAAAACTCCTTACCATATAAACTAAGGTGAAGCACAGAGGATATTTACTCCAAAATCTGCCTAAATGGCTTAATTATGAAATAAGTGTGAAAATCGTAGTGTTCTGCAGTGGATAATACTATCTATAATAAGATGGGTAGGGTCAATCCCTGTAAAATGCATAATTAATATTTGGTGTCCCTATACCTAAGGTACTAGAACTAATGATCAAAGTAGAAAAAGAGATAGTAAAGCACAATAGGAGGAAGGAGGAGATGAAAAGATGGAACTTGCACCCATAGGGTGAATGCATCCCTGGTACTCCTTCCTGGTGGCTAACAGCACTAGGTATTATAACCTTATAACCTCCCGAATTCTGTACTGACCTAGCCCAGCTGGCTTCACTTCCAAATTCTGAAGGGTTTGGGCTTATTCCAAGGTCATATGGCTGTAGACATCAGGTTGAGACTAGAGATGTTCACTGACCCCGTGTTCTGTTTTTGGTTTTGGTTTTGGATCTGTCTTTTTTTTTAAGAAAAATTGATAAAATATGCTAAAATCACATAATTTTGCTCTTTTTTTGATCCTACATTATTATTAACCTCAATAACACTAATTTCAAGTCATTTGTAGTAAATTTTGACCACCTCACAGCTCACAATATTATTTTCATATACTTTCGGACAAATATTGCAGCGACCTGGCTGGATGCTAAGCGATAGAGCAATGACTCAAACACAAGTCAGTTCCTAGCACATCTAGGAAACATTTACACACAGCAGTGGCAGAAAAGAAAAGTGGTGCAAGATGGAAAAGTCCTTGGATCATGAAACTATATATGGTTCATTTGATCGGTCCACTGGGGTAATTCTACAGCTACTACATGGCAATGAGCGCAGACCCAGACCAATCCAGGGCGCCTGACAATGCACTAAAAAGAGCCATTGCAATTCCAGCAAAAAGAAAGTTCATCACTGAGCTTCGAATCAGTCCCAATTCCCACAAAATTATAATGTAATTAGGTTCCTTTGATGTAAAGTGCAGATTACAAACACTTGATGAAAGAGCAGCAAAGTGGAAGGTAATACATATACACGTCTATTTAGACACCCATGCTTACATTACTTCTGCAGAAATGTTGTTCTTTGTTAATAAAACTGTTGTCTTTATACCATTCAAAAAAATTAAAAATAATCCTCCACCATTCTTTGGATGTTGATAGTTGATAGTAGGATCAGTTAGAGTTACAGAGAAGGGGTCACTAATTCTGGTCAATTCTTTTACAGTAGAAAAGACCAGATGTCAAAATGTTGTACTGAGTCATCTGCATCATCAATGGATGTCTAAGATTTTTGCTAAGCACATAACAGTATATAGCACATGTAGGTAACATTGGCACACAGCGGTAGCTGAAATTTGAAGCGGTGCAAGATGGAATTGTCATTGGATTATGTTGGATTTTAAAAAGGACATGCATATTTTAACAAACCAAGCACTTCAGTCAAAAAAATGACACTCCTTGTGGCTGAAGTGCTTGGTTTCTTTGGGCCCCCACAAAACAATGTAACAATGGGCTTAATGCACCTAAGGTAACAGTGCTGTTAATGAACTCTACAGTGGCAAGATGTTGTTGTCATTATCCTCACCCTCATCCGTTTGTACATCATCCTCACACATTATTAATAATGTGTAAGGATGATAAATAATCACAGCTGGAATCCACCATTACAGAAGTCTCAGTATTTTGATGTAATTGGGGAGAAAGGCCTTCCTCATGGAAATTGAAGTTCATTTTTATGATCATCATCTTTTCCACATTTTGAGGAAGTAGCCTCCTACGCCGATCACTGACAAGATTCCCGGCTGTGCTTAAAACTCTTTCCAAGTACACACTGGAGGATGGGCAGCTTAGGCAGTGCAAAGAAAGTTGGTACATGCATCTCCAAATTCCCTTTTTTTCCTCCCAGTATGTAAATGGACTGTCTGATGTGCCTATTTCTATGCTGTCATGAAAATAATCCTCCACCATCCTTTGGATGTTGAGTGTAGGTACAGGTGGAGTTATGGCAGAGGTGTCACATTTTTTGGTCAATTCTTTTAGACCAGACCAGATGTCAGACATTTGTGCTGAGTAATCTGCATCATCCCTGGGTATCTTGTGAAAGCTATGTTTTTTCCTAGCAGCAGTTGAGTGAGAAAGTGAAGGAGAAGACACTGTCCTGTCAGGTAACACTTGAGCTGTAATTTTTCTCAACAGGAGCTCCTTGCATCTCTTCAGATCTGGGTCAGTTGGAAACAAAGAGAAGACATAGCTCTTAAACCGAGGATCAAGCACAGTCGCCAAAATGTAGTGATCCGATTTCAAGATTTTGCTGGATCCTGGCAAAGTGAATAAAGTGCTTGAACTATAAGTCCGATATACTTAGCGTAATTGCTTTGTTTAATCTCCTCCTTCAGTTTCTCAAGCTGCTTGTCGAAAAGTCTAATAAAGAGATTCACTTGACTCAAGCTAGCAGTATCTGAACTCACTTCACAGGTGACTACTTCGGATGGTCTCAGCACCTTGCACAACACGGAAAGTATTCTCCACTGCGATTGAATAAAATACATTCCCCTCCTTTCCCAATGTCATGACTTGTGGAGTAAGCGTGGATGGCTTTTCGCTGTTCCTCCATCCGCAGAAGCATATACAGGGTGGAATTCCACCTTGTCACAACCTCTTGCTTCAGTTGGTTGCAGGGAAAATTAAATTGCTCTTGTAGCTGCTGCAATCTCCTACACGCTGTTACCGAATGTCGGAAATGTCCAGATATTTTACGAGCCACAGACTGCATCTCCTGCACGTCCGTCATTTTTTAAAAAGCTCTGCACCACCAAGTTTATTGTTTGAGAAAAACTGGGAACGTGATGGAAATCACCCAGCTAATGCTCTCACAATATTGGTAGCGTTATCAGAAATTACATATACTGAGGAGAGTCCAAGCGGGATAAGCCATGTTGCAATGACATCCCTTAGTTTTTGTAACAGATTGTGAGCTGTATACCTCTTAGTGAAGTCGATAATACACAGAGTAGCCTGCCTCTGAAAAATGTGACATACTTGGATACATGCTGCTGCTGTTCCCGCTGATGAAGGTGAATCACCCACCCAGTGGGCTGTCACAGTCATATAATCTTTAGTTTGCCCAGTTCCACTTGTCCACATTTCTGTGGTTAAATGTACAGTGGGAAATATGGCATTTTGTAGTCCAATAATTACATTTTTTACGAACTTTCTGGTAAAGGTGAGGAATAGCTTTTTTAGTGAAATGGTGTCGTGATGGAATTTGGTAACGGGGACTCAAGTCCTCAAGTAACTGTCAAAAACCAGCTGCATTAATAGTGGATATTGGACGCAGATCTAATACAAGCCTAGTTGCCATGGCGTCTGTGATCCGCTTTGCAACTGGGTGACAGCTTTCATACTTGCTTCCTCTTGCAAAGGATTGTTTAACAGTCAATTGTTGTAAACTACCAGTAATCTTCTTCTTGGTCTGCTTCTGGGGGTGAAGATTCACCCCCAGCAGCAGCAGCAGCAGTAGTGGGGTTGACGCTCAAGAATTCTTCTGAGGAATCAAGGATAGTGGAGGAGTCATCTAGCCTTACCAACTTGGATGCAGGACTAACTACAATCGCTACTGAGGAAATTGATGAGGATGGTGTTGTGGGGGTAGATTGCAGGCGTCGGGATGTAGGTGAGAGAAGGGACCTAGCTGATGATGGACTGCTTGTTGTTATTTTTTTAGCATAAGTTTCACCGTACACTTTGACTGCAAATTCAGAATACCAAGCCTGCCAGCCCTAGCATTTGGATTTCATCAATGACAATTAGCAAGGGAGCAATGGAGCTTTCCTCTTTGTGTGTAACCTATATAACACCATACAATATAACTGCAGATTTGCACCAAGCCTGCCAGTCCTAGTATTTGTATTTTAGCAATGACAATTAGCAATGGAGCAATGAGGCTCTCCTCTTTGTGTCTAACCTATATAACACAGTACAATTTGAGTGCAAGTTCAGAAGACCAAGCCTGCCAGCCCTAGTATTTGTATTTCAGCAATAACAATTATCAATTAAGCAATGGAGCACCCCTCTTTGTGTGTAACCTATAGAACACCGTACAATTTGACTGCAAATTCAGAAGGCCAAGCCTGCCATCCCTATTATTGGTATTTCAACAATAACAATTAGCAATGGAGCAATGAGGCTCTTCTTTTTGTGTGTAACCTATATAACAGCTTACAATTTGACTGCAGATTTACACCAAGCCTGCCAGCTCTAGTTTTTGTATTTCAGCAATGACAATAAGCAGTGGAGAAATGGAGCTCTCCTCTTTGTGTGTTACCTATTTAACACTGTTCATTATGGGACTGCAGATTTAGAAGACCAATCCTGCCAGACCTATTATTTCTATTTCAGCAATGACAAATAGCAATGGAGCAATGAAACTCTCTTGAATGTCACTGTAGACTTTGAAGAACACTGCTGCCCCCTTCTCTTTCTATTCTACCTATGGTGCTGCCCAACTGCTCTACAGACTACCAAGAACTGTGCTACCCCTTCTGTGCCCCTCTGTGAAATGGTGTTGGATCGCCGTGGAGGTCGGTACTTATAAAATCCAAAACTTGCGAGATCTGAGATCCGATGTTGCAACAATTACTTTTTGCCTCGTTTTCAATTCCGAGGGCGCGAAAGTACCGAGCCGGCTCGGCTCAGTATTCAGATCTGCTAATCTCGGGTGTGTTCAGTTCTCGGGGAACTGAGCCTCAGTATTTCTAGTTGAGACTTCAACGGGATGGTTCAAACTATTATATGCAGCCTTGTATATATAGAATATAGGCGGCCAACGTGAGCTCTGATTCGAGTACCACTAGTAAGGATGCAAGTATTGTGAGACAAATATTTCTTTTTATGAGACTTTGTGACTTTGAGCCTAACATTTGAGGTCTGAGACATTTATTTTTGGAACTGAGTTTGGATTTGGCACTCACTCATTTATAGATCCGTTTCAAGTGTATGGTTATAATGTTACCCTTTGTTTCCTCCTAATGATGCCTCTCATTTAGGTGCAATATATGTATTTTACCGTTGTTTTATATTTTTATGCCTAATTTCTGCTGGCTTTGTCCAGTCGCATTTTATTAATAAATAATATTGACCTCAATCAGTCATATCTCACTGTGTAGGCTTATCGTATATATCTCTTGTTTTAAGCGCTGGATCATTCCATTATTTTGAACACGCACACACACACACGTCTATTTTTAGTCGGAAGGCAGTTTACTTTCCACTATGTTTTAGACTGTGTGGGATGAAACTAGGGTACCCAGTAGAAGCCCACGCGAACAAAGGGAGAACATACAAATTCCAAACAGATAGGGCCATGGTAATAATCAAAGCCATGACATTTGCACTGTGAATCAACAATGCTAACCACTTAACACCTTGTGTATTCTTGGCCTCATCAGAGCACTGACTCCTGCACTTGCTATTATAGGCTCCTGCATCATTTTTGTTTATATGCTAGGTGAGATTTATTTTTTGAGTTTTCTCAAACAATGCCTTTCTTCTGACGAGGCTTGATGGGGGGGGGAAGGGGTCTTGCTAATTGCAATGAAACTTTTTCTGAGCTCGCCATATGACATTGTGAAGCTCACTCTGCAGCAATGGACTCTGCAAACATAATATTATGTAACACAATGCAAGGTTTCTAGAAAAACTAAATTCCTTTTATTTTTTTCAACTATTGGAAAACTGTCTATTTGTTCGGGACAATTCTAAAAGGCATGAAAGAATTTCACATAGTAAGCATTTTTATTTTTATTGCGTTCTGCTTTTAAGTGTAAATACGTAAAAGAGATGCATTGGTTTCCAATTCCAACTTCCATCTGTATGTGTGTCTCTGAATATAACAGTGGAGCACTTAATTCCGTATACAGAAGCGATCACATCCTAAGATATGTATGGCTCCGAACACGGGCAGACATACATCATAGTTGAGTGCATTTTTTTTTTAAAACAGAATTTGCGTTCATTTTGCATCCAACTCTGAACAAGGCCCACTGTCTTTAATCAATACCTATTGCTTTTCTGATTGATTATCCCCCTTGCTTGTTTACTCAGCCACAGATTACACTCTCCCGCATATACCCAACACCACCCTTGTACCTGGCCAAACCCCAGCTCTTTCCCATGTGTAAGTTTCCTTTAACAGAATTGTCGCTGCCAAGTTAGTTATTTTCCACGAAACTTAAGTTAGTATGAACAACTGTTGATTTTTTTTAATTGTAAATAAACAAGCCCAGGTGTTTGTTTTCATTATGTGTAACATGTCTAGGTACACAAAACGGGCGGGGGGGGGGAGTGGGCGATTACACCATTCTCCTATTCCATCCTCAACAAGGTGTCCCACTGCCTCTCTGCCGTTTCCTCCAGCATGTCCCAACATTCCCTCAAACTCAATATGGTCAAATCTGTACTCCCCTTAAAAGACTACTCCCCTCCTACCCTCTGCATCACTATTGGTTCTACCATAATTTCCTTTTCACTCCAAGTTCAATGCCTGGGGGTCACCTTTGACTTCTCCCTCTCCTTCACCACTCACATTCAATTCCTTGCCCAATCATGCCATTTCCATCTCCGCAATATAGCCTCAGACCCTCTGAGGCCACCAAAACTCTCATCCACTCTCTGATCATCTCCCGCCTAGATTACTGCAACCTGCTCCTCATTGGCCTTCCCTGTACCTGTCTTGCTCCTCTTCAGTGCATACTAAATGCTAGAGCCCGACTTATCTACCTATCCTACTGGTCCTTGTCTGCCTCCTTTCTCTGTCAAGCCCTACACTGGCTCCCCCTCCATTTCAGAATCCTTTTCAAACCCCTCACCCTAACCTATAAAGCCCGCTCTAACTCCACTGCTCCATACCTCTCCAACCTTATATCCACTCATACTCCTTCTTGCCCTCTATGGTCTTCCAATGACCGCCACCTCACATCCCTTCTGGTCACTACCTCTCATTGCTATATTCAAGACTTCTCTCGTGCTGCCCTCCTTCTCTGGAACAATCCCCCCGTTCTATCAGGCTTTCCCTTAGCCTGTCAACCTTCAAATGCTCCCTCAAAGCCTATCTGGTCACCTAATTCAGCACCCCTCAATCCATTTTCTTTATTCTTCTATACTAACCAAACTATACCTCATCCCATTCTACTTACTCCTGTGCTTCTCTCCATCAGTGTTCTTGTCCCTCACCCCACCTTGTAACTCTGTGTCTCCTGTCAGTCTCCCCCTCACTCTTAGATTGTAAGCTCCCTTGAGCAGGGCCTTCTTTCTTCATGTCCTCCTCTTGTTTACTTTGACCTTTGGCTCCCCACCTCTTGTCTCTTGTCTCCATTTGATCACTTGACTCCCCCTCCATCTCCAAATCTCCTCTTCTCCCATGCCCCTGCTTCTCCATCTCTGCCCTGATCCTGTAAGTGGTACCCTCACTACTGGGCACAGGCTCATTCCTTTACTCACTCCCCTTCTTCCTATTTCCCTTCCCGTCCTATTTGTGCACTGAAATTCACATTTACCTCTTTGCCCTATGTACCTTTCTCTGCCTAGTTGGTACTTCGACTTATACTTATTGCACTTTGTCTATACTTCTTACACTTTGTTTTTACTGCACTTTGTTTTTGTACTACCTTGTACACCATGTATTGTTTCCCTGTCCTGTAATCCCATGCTCTATGTACAGCCCTGCGGCCCATTTGTTGTGCCTCAAAAACAAAAGATAATAATAATAACACAGCAGCACTTAGTGCCGCGCCACATACAAATTCTACAAACTGCATGGCACTGTGGAAAAGTATAAACTATTTGAGCAAGTGTCTAGAAAAATGTATTAATTTGGATCTGTTTTTTATTTTAGGCTTTTTAAAATATAATTTGTCTTTGGGCTATTTTTGATAATTGTTTTGGCTATTTTTAATAAATTAGTCCTGCGATCCTGTACATAAACATCTCACAAAACACAATTGAGTGACAGCTTTTCTATATTTAATAAAAAATACATAATTAAATAGAAAAGTACATTTACCAAAACATAATTTATTAAAATGGTAAAAAAAAACCTAAAGCATGTAATTTATTTGCCAAAAACTACTACTTGTTTATCATAAGGAATAATGCAAGGATACACTAAATTACATTGGAGTTCCCTAATCTGTATAGGAGCACATTTCCTGCAGGATCATGCTTTCATATTGTTGGGATTTTGACCCAAATCCCAAGTTAATCAGCTAGATATGAATTTATGAAATGTTATACCAGGGATTGATTTGTCTGTCTTATTCTGTGACATGTAATGGAATGCAAAGCAACTTCAACTATGAGATAACTTTGTCACTTATGATATAACAGTGTAGCTTCAAAGAAAATATGATCAGTAGCTGGAGTAACTTTTTACACCTAACAAGGCATTAGAGCTCCAGTACAGAGGGTTTCCTGCCATCCACAGACAAAAGGAACATGAGGTCTGAGAGCACATGGCCAGGGGCAGGCTGGGCTGGCGGGCAGGGGGCATCTGCCCCCCAGCCAGTTCCATAGTGGGCTACCTTGGGCTTAGTCCATACTTGCCAACTCTCCCGGAATGTTCAGGAGACTCACAGATTTTGGGTGGGTCTCCCGGACTCCCGGGAGAATATGACATCCTCCTGCATCTGTCCATCTTCATAATGAAACGGGCAGAATTAAATCCAAAATGACGCGGTTTTCTGAGCCCCGCACCCAGAATGCCCGCCTCCCCCAGGCAGCTCCCGGAATCATATTTGCCTTAGGTTGGCAAATTTCGCTTAGTTACTGTGCCACCTGCATTTTATTACCTTTAAAATGCTCCCAATAGGCTGCTGAGTCAAGTCTTGGGCCCTGGGATTTATTCTAATAAGGCCACAATAAAGTTAAACTGTTCAATATAAAGGTGCCAGCACAAGCCCATGTCATTTAAAAATACACCTAACATATTTTTAAAGATTTCTTATATGATTTAGCTAATGAATTTATCATGAAAATATACTGTATTTATTTGTACAGAAAGTCTTTAAGTACTTTCTATGACAGGAGCTTTACAAACAGTAGTTAAACAATGAAAATCAAGTGCCAATATAGTTATGGATACCTTTCTAGATAAGACTTTCTATGTGCGTGTGCTAAAAATCTTAACTACAATGTTAACTAGACCTCTTACCTTTGCAACTTTAGGGAGAAGTACTTAATTTTCTTATTAATTATTTGATTTAAAATGAAAAAAAGACAGCAGGTAGTGAAGTGCAGAAGGGAGTGTCATTTATTGCTTTCTGATATGGGTAAACAAACTCACAATCAGTCACAAAAGGTTACTACCCATACATAGAATATATAAACAAACAATATTTTAACATTTACAGTCCTGCACAAAATACATTCAAACAAAAAATAGAGGTTATATTTTTCTTTTAAATCAAATGTTTTTATTTAGAACCAGCACACAGTTTAGCATACAATTACTACAGAAATAAAATCTACAAGCAAAAACTTCTCCAAATACTAAGAAAGAATTTCTTAACAATAAATTGTAATAGAGATCAATAACAATTATTGAAAAAGAATCAATCTATAGATATTATAAATGTTACACATGTGCTGGCTGGAAAATTTTAGCCTCGAGGGCGAGACTCAGTTCAGCAGCCTATTAGGAATATTTTAAGTGAAAAAAAACGCAAGAAGGCCACTGACCCAACCCAAGGAAGTCCAATATGGGACCGACCAGGGGCCAGAAGCCCCCTTGCAGTCTGGAACAGGCAAACCAGGCATGCACCCAGGGGGGGTTCCTGGTCCCCAGAAACTCCTGTCCTGCCTGGGGTGCTGTATGCTTACAGTGCTGGCCCCTCTCCCTGGACCAGTATTAAATGTCCTTGGCTTCATTTAAGAAATAAGCAGAAGTGCATAAAGTCTCTGAATGATAATTTATTTGTGAGACCATGGATCCAACAAAATAGAGTGTCACCGAATTAAAACAGTATGATACCTTTGATAGCCAAGATGTATTAACGGGGGCTAGATGAAAAAAGCTCATACATGTACAAGCTCATATACATACAGAGTGAAGGAAGGGCTGGTATATTAATTACATGAGGGAGGTCCTAGAAAAAGCTGGCCAAGTCAAAATCAATGTTAAGCCCACTCGGTATAATGGATTTGAGATTGTAAATCCATTTACTTTCTTCCCTAGATATATGACCCATATATTCTTCCCCCCCCCCTCCATGCTTTTGAGACCATACATATCCCAATAAATTTCAGCTAGGAGGGATCTTTTCCATGATGTCTTGCAAAGTGATCTGAGACACTATGCGTCTCGAGTGCCTTCCTAATATTCCTCTGATGCTCATAAATCCTAATGTGTAGGTTGCGAATAGTTCTTCCCACGTATTGCCTACCACATGGACATTCTAGTAGGTAAATAATGCCCTTACTGTCACAGGTAAGTTTATCACAAATCTTGTGTACCTCACCTGTCATATTTGACTTGAAAGTAAGGATAGGTGTGGTGCTTTTATTAGGGTAGGTCTTGCAAGCGTGGCAACGGTTACAGTAGTAAAAGCCACTAGTATTCTCCTCTAGCCAAGTGTTTGTGTTCTTTTGAGTGTAAGTCTGAATACTGCTCTTGACCAATCTGTTTTTAAGGCTATCTGCCTTTTTGTACACAAACTTGGGTTTGTCTGGTAGTAGTTCTTTTAGTTGGTCATTACAAAGTTGTATCCCCCAATGTTTTCTTATGATGTATTCTAATTTTTTAGCATGTTTGCTATACCTCGTGATAAATGGGAGCTGTATGAAGGTATCCTGTGGCCCTATATCCTGTTTTGTAAAGAGACTGTCCCTGTTGGTTTCCCGCATCTCAGTGTAAGCTTGTTCAACTAATTGCTGGTCAAAGCCCCTTTCAAGAAATCTATTTTTAAGTGTTGTGGCCTGTAGATCATACTGTTCCAGTGTGGATCAATTGCGCCTAAGCCTTGGCCCTTCTGTATATTTTGTAGCCAGTTGTTATGGTGGCTGCTGAAGAACGGAATGTAGGAATTACAGTCCAACTCTTTCAGGAAAGTTTTGGTCTCAAAGTGGTTATTCTCGATGTAGATCTTTAGGTCAAGAAGCTCTACTCTTTCTGCACTAATGTAGGTGGTGAAGTCAATGTTCACATCATTGTTGTTAATGTAGTGAAGGAACAGGTGTAGCTCTTCCCTGGTCCCTGTCCATATACATATGACATCATCTATGAATCTATACCATTGTAGAATGTTGCTGCCATGGGGGTTGTTCTCCCAAATACACAGGTTCTCCCAGTGGGCCATAAACAGCTTCGGGTAACAAGGCGCAAATTTCGTGCCCATCGCCGTCCCGCGGATCTGTTTATAGTACCCATTGGTAGTCCAAAAATAGTTATGATGTAGTACATATTGTATACTCTCCAAGATAAATTCTATCTGTTGGACAGGTAGTTTTGCGTCTTCCATAAGTATGGACGTGACATGATTACAGCCCGCTAGTTCTATGATCGTATAAAGTGACATAACGTCAAAAGACATGAGCTAGTAACCTTCCTTCCATTGGACATTCCTCAAAACCTCAAGTATGTGGCTGGTATCTCTAAGGAAGCTCTTCTGCTGGGTAACTACAGGTTGGAGATAAGTATCGATGTAGCTGGATAGATTGGTAGTAGTGGAATTGATTCCCAAGACAATTGCTCTCCCTGGTGGGTTCTGTAGGGATTTATGTAGCTTGGGTAAGTGGTATATGACTCGTAATCATGGGTTCTTGGTGGATAAGAAGTCTAGCTCTGGCTTATGAAGTATGCCTGCCTGTGTTGCCTTTGACAGGAGTTTGCTCAGACTCTTTTTTAGTGGGTGGTGGGATCCCCTGATAGGGGTTCATAAGTACTGGTATCCCCAAGTTGCCTCTCTAGTTCTGTTATGTATTGTTTTTTCATGTAGCGCACAAATATCAACTTTAAATTTCAGTGTGCAAATAAGCTATCAAGTATTTATGTGCTACATGAAAAAACAGTCAGTATTTAACTTATGTGCAAAACAGAAAACTAGTTTGCACCCCTTGCATTGTAACATGGTTTTGTCCAGGATACCTCTTAATTTAAGATCCTTAATGAATCAGGCCCTATGTTCCGGTTTAATTTGAGCTCCCTATTTGCCAAATTTTCTGCTTTACTGATATTCGACTGGGTGGAATTTTTCTGGATGTGTATCTTTTCCAAACCTTCTTCCACCAATTTCTGAAATGTGACAATAAATGGACCCTTGCAATGTTGGGGGTAAAAGGGGGATTTACTTTTAAAGTCTGAGTGTTTAAATGGATCGGGAGGGTTCTGGATGCTGCTATGTGTGGATAACTGTGTCCAACTGGTGGTGTTTCATAAAGAATTGCTTAAGGGTTAATTTGCATATAAACTTATGCACTTTTACGAAAGTGTCAATTTTGTTCAGAGGTCTTTCAGGTGCAAATTTAAGTTTCTTTTCCAATAGGCTTTTTTGTGGTGCAGTAAGCTTATGGCTACTTAGATTAAAAATTCCTCTTGGTGTTTCAATTACTTTCCTATTTTGGGTATGGTTCCTACATTTCCTTCCTTCCTCCTCGCTTCCCTCGGATGGTTTTTGTCTCTTTTTCCTCCGTGCACAGAGTGGGCTCTGTTGCTGGGATCTGGTAGACATCCAGGTTTTGTCCACTGGAAGTATATGCTCCTTGGTCAACTCTAAAAAAAAAAATCTTTTTTTGGGATCTAGAGCATCTTTCTTGTTGTCATTTGAACAGTGTTTATGAACTTTCTCTAGTTTATCTAGATAGTTCTGTTGAGTGAAGTTAAGCTCCTGGCAGACAGTATCTTTTTCCCTTCTAAACCCCTCCCTTGCTTGTCTCCCATAGTCTCTCCTGGGTGTGCTTGGTTTGTGTGGGGAAGAAATATTCCTAGTTTATAGATCCTCTGAGTTCCTCTACTTAGGACCTTTTTAAGAGGGGAGATTTGGAGTATGTGCGTCTGACGGAGCTAGCCCCTTGGGACACATATTTGTCTTGTATCCTGATGTTTCTAAAACTGTGGATGCGGGGGTAACGAGTGGGTCCTAAATGTCGGATATCATCACCCTTCTGTTTATTGTTTTTGTATTTAGGTTCATGCTTGGGATGTTGCAAGTTAAGTTCATTACATCTTACATGTCTCAGGAATGTCTTCTCCTTTCTCTTTATAATACACTCTTCTACGCCCTTGATCTTACTCAGGGTTCACAACACACAAACAGATGCCTTCGGAAAACTTCTGTATGTCCTCTTAACACACTGTATCCAAGTTATTGCATCTCCCAGTGCCTCTTTTGTCCTAGGCTCATTCTTACACTACTGCAAACAACCAAACTAGTCTCCAATATACCTACACAAAGCCAGTGCATTGATAAGTCTCTACTACTTTGAGTCCGGCGGACCTGCTGGCACGTGAGACAATATATTGCTCTATGGTGAATCATCTTGTGTTTGCCATAACAAAAATGCACCCTTTTCTTACCCAAGATGCTACCAAAACTCTTATACATTCTCTCATTATTTCCTGTTATCCGACATTCGAATCACCAATCCCACTTCAATCCATCTTAAAGGAAGCAGCAAGACTGATCATTCTTTCTTGCTACTCCACACCTTTATCAGAACTTATTCTACTTCTACCTATACTACCCATATTAACACCCTCACAACTGCCCTGATCTCCACTCTTACCTACACTTGCTCCTCTTAGCTTCAGCTGTCTCCTCTTTCAAAGTAAGCTCTCTCATAACTGCATTTATTTTGTCTACCTATGTACCTGTTTTATGTATATCCTGTTTTCCTCACTGTATTGCATTGCACAGCACTGTGTCACTTTGCAAATCTAAATGATTAATACAAATACTAATTATCTTAGATAGTAAGTGGATGTATGTGGTATATTGAAAAGGATATGATCCTAAGTAGAGATCCTTGGTTCACTTGGAATGACTCAAACACTTTTATAAGCAGTTTGAAAAAAGGACACCTAATTTTAAGATCCTGGGCTCCCCTATCAGAGGGTACTCTTAAAGTCCTACCATGTTAACCCTGTATTTCTGGTGCTTCTATGGTCAAATGACTTCTGCATCTTTGTGAACATGCATATATTGCTGGTTTGGTGTGTATGTCTAAAATTAAGTCTTATCATTAGCAATTGCCATCTTTTACATAAGGATTCATTAATATTTGTATTGCCAATTAAATGAACCTTACATGTATTAGGCTGTTCCGTATTTTTTCAACTCCAGAACTACTTCCCTAGTGGTTCAGTAGAAGTTGTGGTGAAGTAGTGGTTGACATATTTAGGATGGTGGAAATACTAACGGAAATATGACAGACATGAAGATGCTGACAGGCTAAATGCCAACATGTAAATTCCCCTAACATTAATAAAATACCGTCATTGTCACAATACAAACATTAAAATGCCAATGCCAGTGGGTCCACACGCCTGCCAGCAGTTAACAGTGATAAAAATAAATTAATAAATGTAAAAAAAAAAAAAAAAAGGATGACCCCCCGGCACCAGTCATATTAACAGTGCTACATGTAAGTAAAACTTACCTCTCGTTCAAACCATCGAATTTTGTGTCTCTGACAGCATGGGAAAGCATTGCTAACGTTCGTGTTTCCATGATTTCCCATGCTGTCAGAGATGCAAGTCCCAGGTTATAAATAGACCTACCGGCTATTAGAATTTCATTATGCAGTGGGTTGCTTCTGTATTCAGAAGCAGTTGCGGCGCCTCAGGAAGACTTTTTTGGCCAAGCATGTTCCGCCAGAATTATTTTGGGGATCAAGCTGCCAGACATTTATTTTTTTGTTTGCAAAGACAGTTATATATGTTTTTGTTTTTTTTCATAACTCAATTTCGATTCAAAGGTTACAAGACTGAACCGTATAGAAGAAAGGTGAACATAGTTGGTATGCATGAATTATTTTTTTTAAATTTGGTGGTTTGAACGAGGGGTGTCCTTTATTTACATTTTGCATTGGTGCACTACAGGACACAGCAGGCCATGGGTGTCAGGGCATGTTGACACCTGTAGTTCCCCAAGTGCCAGCATGCACTGGCCACTATGGGCTTGTAGTATCACAAGCATCAGCATGCCCAGACAGTTCATGGCAGCTCGAGCATGCTGGGACCTGTAGTTCATGTAAAATAGTGTTTCATTCTTTTTTTTAACCATTTATTAACCCACACCCACCGACCAGATGTGTGGGAAGAGCCTGAGTGCTATTAGCACAGAGCTGGATACCCCCAGGGAGGCGCTCACTTTTTTTTGCAGACCCCAACTACCTAAGAAATCCAGCTAAACCACCTGGGGCTGGTTGGCATAACCCCGGCTGCGAGTTCCCCTGCTAAAGTGCCATCAGCCCCGGCTGGCTAAGCCTAGGGCTGGTCGGAGGAGAATCGAGGGGACCTCGTACTGGTTGTCCCCCAGATTCTCCTCCACCGATCACTTGGCTGACAACACTACGGTTAAAATGGACAGGGGGACATGCTTTTTATTTTACATTTATTTATTTTCAATGTTTACTGCAGCGGGCCAGATGCTGTATAGACGCTGGACCCACTAGCATTGTCGTTTTAATGCTAACATTGTGATTGTCAGCATTTTCTCTGTCAGCAATCGAAATGTCAGTATTTTATCCATCTCTGGGAAATTTAAATGCCGGCATTTTAACTGTCAGCATTTTCACGTTGGTCATATTTCCATCTGTTTTTCTATCATCCAAATTTCGTACCCAACCCATGTGTTACGCTGACGGTCTGTTCACAAACTCACAGAGCTAGTTGGCGGAGGTCTTCACCTTTAGCTGCCGCCTTTCCCATAGAGCTTTATACGCTCACCGGTACTCAGATGCCCCCATGACTTAACTCCAGATGTAGTGTAAGTTTGTAATACAAAACCGTAGCGGCAGGCCAGGAGGCAGCGTAGATGGCAGCGGATGGTCAGATGAAAGCAGCGGTCAGAGGTCACTAGTAAGCAGAATAATCAGGTAACACGCCAAAGTTCGGGGTTCCAGGCAATACAGCCGGGTCCAAGGTACAGGCAAACGAATCAGGGTCACAGGCAGGCAGGCAAGATCAAAGGAACAGGCAGGGGTCATACACAGAAGTTCAATACAGAAGTTATACACCAAACAGCACAGGAGCAGTTAGCAGACAGGGAACTGGACGCTATAACCGGCAGTGAGGCTCAGACCTCACTGCCTTAAATAGTACTAAGAGCCAATCAGGACAGAGGAGGATAGGGCTGACAATCCGCCTCAGGAGGCAGCTAATTAATTACTAGCCAGAACTGGCATATGTAATAACATAAACCAGGAAGCATGTATAAAAATATAAATGAATAAGTTTAAATCATATGAGAGCTCCCACTGGAGTTGGAAGATGTCCCTACACCCTCCTACATCTATCCCACAAGGATAATCCCAAAGAATAAAAACAGAGCATAGAAACTAGAGCACGCTCCTGGCTGCTAGATCACGCCAGGATGCGGCGAACCGCCACAGCTCGTGACACCATGGTGAAGTCCAACATTTTTCCTCTGTAAACTGAAGCTTTCATTTACAAGCTTCACATTTGTTTTATCTCAGTAACATACTGTATTTAAAGCACAATTGTTGTTAGATTAGACTAAATGTATATGAAGAAAAACTTTAAAATAACAAATCAGAATAGCAAAAATTCAATTTTAACCTGCTCATTTAATTGATTGAAATATATAACTTGTACTTTTAACATGTTTCTTAAATGCAAGCCAAGTGTAGGGAGTTGTTGGAATGCGCAGCATGTGCACATTTTACATTTTACGAGTTTATAGTATTTTAGTAAATGACATTCTTTTGAGTGTAAAGATGCTTGATTAATTCATTTCAACTCCCATTTCAGCTGCAATTGACACTGTAAGGATCTGTTTCCACTGAGTTCATTTTTTACATAGTTGTATGATAAGATGAAGCTACATATCTGAAATATGCAGCAAGGAGCACAATTATCCAGGTTCTAAGTTGGAAAGTGACGTATTTTGGAATTACAGTGTGTTTTCAGTCACTGTCAGTAATACATGTTAAGAGTATTTGTTTCACATTGTATTTATATTATGAAATTTTGAATAACTGATTTTTTTATCTATAAAAATAGTTTACTTTATATTTGCCCCTGGTTCTAGCTAGTCTTATTCCAAACTAAACAGTTGAATTTATCATAAAATGATGTTTCATTAACTTCTTCCAACACCAGGATGTAATTGCACCAATTTGTATAGTTACTGTGGTTTAAGTCATCACAGGATACTACTGAAAACACTACTCTGACAGGAACCTGACTGTAACTGACAACCCATGGTCAATTTACACCATAAGAAGGTGGTTTCCGACGAGGGGAGGGCTTGCAGATTTTAGGCCAGGGGGCAAGACTCGACTCAGCTGTCTATTAGAAAAGAGGGAAAAGAGACAGATGCCCCTGTTTCTGGCTGACAACTTGCCCTGTTCTATAAATAATGCTGTGTATGTGATGTAGATACTAACTTTCCATAGCTTCAGCGATCCTTAATGACATCATCACCAGGGTATTATTATTATTATAATATCTTATTTAGGAGGTGCCACAAAGCATCCACAATGCCGTATATAAAGCCAGTGGTAGTTATTATTGCAAACAACTACATTGTGACAACCGTTAGAACAACACGAAAATGTCGACTGCTGTAATTACCGATATGGAGGAAATCAGACTTCTTCTGCTGCTATTAACCAGGTGCCTTTATAATGTACAACTCTTCGTAAAAAATATTATACAGCTGATGGGTCTTCGCATTGCCCCCTTAATAGCAGCAATGAAACTGTGGCCATTTGAAGTGACGTAAATCTCAGTGCCTGTATGTTCCTTTGTCGGAATTCTTCTATGTCACTTTTTGATGTCTGATTTGCTCCATGTCAGTAATTACTGTAGTCGTCATTTTCTTGCCATTCTTTTGTCACAATTATTTATGCTTGTCGCACACTCGTACCCCACCCGATAGACCATGGGACAAAACATTACACAACATACAAAAACAAAGTGCCATGAGTACAAACTCAGCTGAGAACAGGTGCACAAGGCAAAGAGGTAAAAGTGTGTTCCAGTCCAGAGATAAAATAGGAAGGGAAGGAGAAAGGTGGTGAGTGAACTAAATGAGGCTGAATCTTTGCCCAGTAGTGTGGACACCATTTGCAGGATCAGGGCAGCAATGGAAATGTGAAGGCAATGGCATAGGGGAGAGACAGGGGCAGGAGTCAAGTCATGAAGTGAAGAAAAGAGGCTGGGGAGCCACAAGCATAGTAAACAGGAGGAAGAGGACACAATGATAGAGGGCCCTTCTCAAGGAGGGGGGGGACTGATAGGAGACACAAAGTGGGAAGAAAGGGTAAGGGGACGAGAACTCTGAGGGGAGAGATGAACAAGAGTAAGCAGGAGCAGAGGAAGAATGAGGGTGAGGTATATTATAGTGTGGATAGTGATGAAGGATAGTGATGAAGGATAGTGAAGAGGGATAGCGAAGAGGGCAGGGTAAGACTGAGGAAAGGTAGGCTAACCTAAACAGATGGGTTGTAAGGGAATGTTCGAAGTTCGGCAGGCTAAGGGAAAGCCTGATAGAATGGCAAAGATCGATCCAGATAAATGGGTCAACACATGAGACATTTTCAATGTGGGAGTGTGAGGAGGTTACCAGATGGGAGATGAGGCGGCGGTAGTTGGAAGACCGTAGTGGGCAAGAAGGAGTCTGAATGGAGATGAGGTTGGAGAGATAAGGAGCAGTGGAGCTACAACGGACAGGGAGTCAGTGTTGAGGGAGATGAAGACTGGTGAGAGAGGATGAAAAGTCAGGCTGCAGTGTTGAGTATGGACTGAAGAGGGTTGTGGGGGGGGGGGGGGGGGCGGCAGTGTCACAAACAGCACTCACCTGAGCCTGCGTGATGCATGTGTGACACAGGGCTAGCCAAAAAACAACCACCTGGTCTTTCTAAAATTATTAAATCCTTCCCTATCTATGCCACACGCTAGCTTTGCAGTACCAACTATGCCACCACCAAGGTTTTTTCTGAGAAGAGCTGACACTCTTATTTAGGAAGCCTTTGGTTCTCCCTAGAATCTAGCACAATTTACTTTAATCAGAGTGCACATAAACCACAATGTTCTCCCTATTTCAATTATGTAGCGTCTTGACCAAACTGTTGCGTGAATTCGTAAAAACACAGAGACTTGAACATATTAAGTGTAATTTAATATGGAAAATACATCCACAATGCTTAAGATAAAACAGTTACTAAAAGGCATACAAATATAACGCAATTGTTTCTTATAAAATAAAAAGGATAAAACACTGAATTGATAACTCACTTATAAATCAAGTTTCTGGTGCTGGGAGAAGCAGGAAAAAAGGGACACTCTTCAATATCAGATTGACTCCCAAAAGTGAACCAAAACTTACATTTACACTAGTTTTAAAACCAAGCTGCAGGGCCCACAGCCCTCCTTTCTGTGAGGTCAGAACCAACAGGTCAGTAGAATGCAAATTGGGGTTTTATTTAGTCATAAGTTCCCCTTCCTCTGCATACCACACATGCCTCTGGTAGGTATGATATTGGAGAAAATGATGATATTTTCCTGTGACCCTATTCAGCTTGAATTTGTCATGAACATATAACCCTGTCTCTACAGTCGGCATGTCTGGGACCTCTCAAACATTTGTTAGATTTCATTGTCTTGAAAGAGATATCTTCAAAGGCTTTCACATTTGCGACCTGCCATAAATGATACAAGGTGTTACAATGGATCCAGGCTTTTATCTACCAGCCCCCTCTGGGTAGTTTAACATAAACAAAACACCTTGATCTAAACAGCTTCTCTGAGCCGTGTCACCCTATTTCTAGGAACTAATTCACAAACACATATTTGCAGATTTAGGCCTAAAAATTAGCTTGCACATCACAACTCCCCATTCTAGAGGGTGGCAGGGAAATTGTTACCTACATGATGATTTTCCCTGCTCACCTGATACAAGGCTTTCGTTCTGACACGATAATCCATCTGCATTACCATGGTTGCTCCCTTTTCAGTGCTGAACAGTGAAAGTGTATTGCTGAAGGGTCAAACTTCACCTGAGCAGCTTCCCATTGTCCCCAGCCACCCTGTGCAACCAGCTGTGATCTGTGATTACCGTAAAGTCCCGTCCATACAGATATAACTGCAATTTTTGCAAGGCCCACACTATAGCTAAACACTCTTTTTTCTCAACTGTGTAGGCCACCTCTCTGGGAAGCAGCTTCCGACTTAGGTACAGTATGAGGTGCTCTTCCCCTTGTTGATTCACTTGGCTGAGTACAGCTCCCAACCCATAGTTGGAGGCATCCGTTTGCACTGTAAACCTCCGGTCAAAATCAGGAGCCTGCAATACTGGGGATTGGGTAAGTGCAGACTTCAATGCGGTGAATGCTTCTTCACAGTCCAGGGTCAAAGTCACCACTTGGGGCAACTTCTTTTTTGTAAGGTCAGTTAGGGGCTTAGCAAAGGAGCTATATTGGTGCACATATTTCCTTAATATCCAGCGGTCCCCAAAAAGGACATAACCTGTTTCTTGGTCTTAGGAGTGGGCCATGCAGCAATAGCATCTACCTTAGTTGGCTCAGGACGCAGGGTACATCCTCCTAGTCGGTGCCCCAAGTACTGCACCTCATTCATACCAATCTAACATTTCTCAGGTTTTATGGTTAAACCCGCCCCCGTTATTTTAGCTAGCACACTGCTCAAGTGGATCAAAGGTTCTTCCCAGGTTGGCTAAACACAGCAATGTCATCTAGGTAGGATACAGAATAACTCTCTTGGCCCTCAAGCAGGCTATCAACGAGTCACTGGAAGGAGGCAAGGGCATTTTTTATCCCAAAGGGCACTACTCAGCCTCGGGCGTCAGAGGGATCTACCAATAACCCCTACTCAGATCCATAATGGTTATATAGCGAGCAAGGGCTAACCATTCTAGCAATTCATCTATCCTGGGCATGGGATAGGCATCAAACACAGTAGGCTCATTTAACCTCCTATAATCCACACAGAACTGGGTACCACCACATTTTATGGGGATCAGCACCACTGGTGTAGCCCAGGAGCTGTGGGACTTCCTAATTACCCCGAGCTCCAACATTTCTTCAATCTCTCTCTTCATATATGTCTGTACTTCCAGGGAAACCCGATAAGCTGTCTGTCTGAGTGGAGGCTGATCGCCTGTGTTTACATTATGAGCAACTAGATGTGTTTGCCCTGTCTTCCCTGTAAAATGATTCTGATAGAGCCTCAATGTCACAAACAGCTGACCTATCTGTACTTCTGTCAAACTCACTATGCTGGGTGTGCTCTAATGATCTCCCACTCTTGGCTGAAGCCCCTAATTCTAACAAGGGCTCTGGCTCCTGGTCCTCCTCAGGTAAGCTACAGACAGCTAATACGGAGACCCCCCTTTCGTGGTAGGCCTTGATCATGGTCACATGATATACTTTTTGCCTTTTCTGTCCCTCATCCCTGGCTACCACATAATTGACATCATTGATACGTTGAACTATCAAGAAGGGGCCCTTCCACGAGGCCTGTAAGCCTGTAACTTATTCTGCCGCATAGGAACCGATTCGAGAACTTTCTGACCCACTTCAAAGATATGCTCCCTAGCACTGCGGTCATATCATTGCTTCTGCTTAGTCTGGGCAGCCTTCATGTTACTATGCACCATCCCCATTAGGGATTGCTTTCTCTCCCTGAACTGCACCACAAGGTGGACCACGGAGGTTTCAGGGGTGATTAATTTCCCTTCCCAATCCTCTTTGATCAGATCTAAGGGACCGCGCACCCTGCGCCCATACAGGAGTTCAAAGGGGGAGAAGCCAGTGGATTCCTGCGGCACCTCCCTGTACGCAAACAGGAGGTGTGGCAGAAACCTCTCCCAGTCTCTTCCCTGGGACTCCACAAAGGTTCTGAGCATCTGTTTGAGAGTATCATTAAAACGCTCACACAGGCCATTAGTCTGGAGATGGTAAGGGCTGTGAGTTGTTGCACGTGCATATTTTTACAAAGGCTTTGCATTAAATTAGACATAAACTGTGTGCCCTGACCAGTTAACATTTCCTTGGGGAATCCTACCTGGAAGAAAATGGTTATGAGGGCATCTGCCACCTTGTCAGCCTGTATGGATGATAGGGCCACCGCTTCGGGGTACCATGTGGCATAGTCCACCACAGTGAGAGTAAATTGTTTTCCAGAGCTGCTGGGAATGGCAAGGGGCCCTATAATGTCCACAGCTACCCGCTCAAAGCGTTCTGCTATTATGGGCAGGGGCACTAGAGGGGCGTGTCCCACATCACCAGGCTTCCCAGTCATCTGACAGCTATGACAAGATCGACAATAATTGGCAATATCAGTGCCCATTTCTGGCCAGTAAAAATTTTGCTTTAAGTGAGACTTTGTTTTCTTTATGCCTAAATGCCCTGCCAGCGGGACTTCATGAGCTACCCTGAGCAACCCTTCCCGATACTTCCGGGGTACCACTAGCTATTTCTCAATCACCCCCGCCTCAGGTAAGTCTCTGGCTACACTATCCTTATACAACCTTGCCTGTTCTCAAAACACTCTTTCTTTATCAGACTCAGTGGGAGGCCTTCCTGCCAGGCATCTCAGTGGTTCCAGTGTAGTGTTAGTGTGCTGTGCTTGTTGAAAAGCCTGGCTTCTCACTTGCTGCTCAGTGTCTGGTGACAAAAATAAGGCATCTGTAACTGCATGTGCTGGAGGGAGGGGGGTTAGAGGGGGAGTTTTTGGGTCAGAGGGACTTTCTGCTGGCAGCCCCCTTACCTCTCCCCCAGAAGTTAATTGTGAGGACCTATCCTACTCTGCTTGCCTGCGTGTGATCACTGACACTAAGGAAATAGTTACATCCCCTACCTCCTTGGATACAGACAGTTTACCTAGGTCGGGTACAATTGAGCAGTCATTTTTCTTGTCACATCCTAGTTTACAAACTTCAGATACAACTGAACAAATATTTTCCCTGTCACATCCTGATACCTGGGAAAAAATATGGTTAAGTTCAGATTCCACAGCATCACTACTAGCGACATAATAAGATAACATCCTGCCTAAATCGGTTCCAAGCAAAACATTGGTAGGAATATGGTCTGATACCCCTACTTCCCTTCCAGCACCCCAGTCCAGATAGCCCGGGCCATAGGCATAGCAGGGTGTATTCCTCCCACCCCTTGCACAGCAATAGTTTTCCCTGGAATTATATCTCATGACCACACCAACTCCGAACGCACCAGGGTAACAACAGCACCTGTGTCTCTGTGTCACCTGTGTGACCCCACAGTTACCTCACCGACAGTGACCATTTGCAGATTGTCATCACGGCTCACTTGGGGTCCCGCAACACACAGGACAGCAGGAGCAGACCGGGGAGGAGGTGTTCCCACAGTGGAGGCTGTAGATGTCTTTCATTCAGGATGGCGGCACTGAGGTGCCCTGTCCTGTTGCAAATAAAACAACGGCGGGTGTCTCCCTGTACAGGCTTGGCCCCCACCCTCCCAAAAGATGAAGAGACAACAGCAGATGAAGGTGCTCCTCCTGGCCGCTCACCTTTCCAGGCAGACTGCCCTGGCACAAAAGTTCCTCTTTTAGCTGCAGGTGCCCGGGTAACAGTATACTTCTCAGCCAGTCTAGCTGCTTCCACAGATGATTTAGGGTCCTGATCCACTACCCCTTCCTTCACATCAGCCGGGCACAAAGTCAGAAACTGCTCCTGGATCATCAAATAATCTTTCAGAGCATCAAAGGTGGTGATCTGTAACCCTCCAATCCACTGTTTGAAGGAAGCACACAGCTGGGCCATAAGTCCTGAAGAAGTGTCAGAGGCACTGCATTTTAAATATCAGAATTTCTGTTTGTGCGCCTCTGGCGTGATATTAAAACGCTGTAGCAGGGCATTTTTGATTGGCTAATAATCTCCGTCCATCTCCAGTGGAAGTTCTGCAAAGGCCTCTAATGCTTTACCTCGCAAACCAGGGGTTAAATACTAAGCCCACTGATCTTTGTGCAGTACATACTGTCGGCATGCCTTTTTAAATCCTCGCTAACAAGCATCCAAATCCCTGTCTTTTTACAATACAGCGAAATTCTCTGGACGGAGTCTGTTAATACCAGCCTCTCTGGCTTCTGGCTGACGTTTGAGCTTGGCAAGCTCCAGCTCATATCTCCTCACTGCCTCTCGCTCGGCAGCTTCTATTTCTGCCTGGCGCTCCGCTGCCTCCATAGCAGCACGCCTCTCTGCTGCCACCATAGCAGCACGTCTCTCCAGACGGTCAGCAGCTTCCTTCTCCTGGAACTGCTGTATAAGTTGCATTTAAGTTGTAATGTCCGCTGGGCCCAAATATTTTAGGGCAGTTTGCAAATAAACGTCCATAGCAGTGTCCACATGCGAACTATTAGAATCATCCGAAATTAACAGTTCACCATTTTGAGCAATATCGACAGTCAGGTCCGCTTCTGAATGCGGGCTGTGCCCTTCCTGGGACACATCTACGACTTGGTGCAGATCTCTCTGCACGAGGGCTTCAATCAATTGCTCTTTGCTTTTGCCATGGCTGGATATTACATTTTCCTCACATTGCGCAATGAGCGCATCCTTGGCCATACGTTTATATGCAGCAGCCATCTCCCAAAGTTTAATGCCAATTAAAAAAAGATAAGAAAAACAAGAGAAGGGGGGGGAGTTGCTATATGTCTTATAATGTTTTAGGCATTGAGTTCAGTCTCAGGTGAATTAGTCTGTATTTCCTCTCTCAGGAATCACACAACCCTAATTCACTTAAGTTCTTAAAAAATTAAAAATATATCCCACAAGCTTGCCACCAATTTGTCACAAGCAGCACTCGTCTGAGCCTGCGTGATGCATGTGTGACACAGGGCTAGCCAAAAAACAACCACCTGGTCTTTCTAAAATTATTAAATCCTTCCCTATCTATGCCACACGCTAGCTTTGCAGTACCAACTATGCCACCACCAAGGTTTTTTCTGAGAAGAGCTGACACTCATATTTAGGAAGCCTTCGGCCCTAGAGTCTAGCACAATTTACTTTAATCAGAGTGCACATAAACCACAATGTACTCCCCATTTCAATTATGTAGTGTCTTGACCAAACTGTTGCGTGAATTCGTAAGAACACAGAGACTTGAACTTATTAAGTGTAATTTAATATGGAAAATACATCCACAATGCTTAAGATAAAACAGTTACTAAAAGGCATACAAATATAGCGCAATTGTTTCTTATAAAATAAAAAGGATAAAACACTGAATTGATAACTCACTTATAAATCAAGTTTCTACTTGATTTATAACTTACATTTACACTACAGTTTTAAAACCAAGCTGCAGGGTCCACAGCCGCCCTTCCTGTGAGGTCAACAGGTTGGTAGAATGCAAATTAGGGTTTTATGACTCTGCTGGAGAAAACTTTCTAAGTTATGTTTTTGCTACCCTGTCCTAACTTTTCACTTGTATGACTTACAAACATGATTTTACCTCCACACAACAAGTCATAAGTTCCCCTTCCTCTGCATACCACACATGCCTCTGGTAAGTATAATATTGAAGAAAATGATATGATATTTTCCTGTGACCCTATTCAGCTTGAATTTGTCATGAACATATAACCCTGTCTCTACAGTCAGCATGTCTGGGGCCTCTCAAACATGTGTTAGATTTCATTGTCTTGAAATAGATATCTTCAAAGGCTTTCACATTTGGGACCTGCCATTAATGATACAGGGTGTCACAATGGATCCAGGCTTTTATCTACCAGCCCCCCCTGGGTAGTTTAACATAAACAAAACACCTTGATCTAAACAGCTTCTCTGAGCCATGTCACCCTTTTTCTAGGAACTAATTCACAAACACATATTTGCAGATATAGGCCTAAAAATTAGCTTGCACATGACAGGCAGTATGGAGGAGGTTGCAGTAATCAAGGAGGAAGAGGATCAGACAGTGGATAGGAGTGGATAGGAGTTGGAGAAGTCAAAAATGATCCACATGTATTCAACTTGGGGAGAAGAGGAGATAATGGTATTACCAATAGTGATGGAGAGGATGGGTGGGGTGGAGTCTCTTGAGGAAGGGAAAATAAGTTAAGTTTTGGAAATGTTGAGTTTAAGCAAATGGAACATTCAGGAGGAAATGGCAGAGAGGCAGCAGGTCACCTTAGTGAGGAGGGAAGGGGAGAGAACAGGAGAAGATATAGATTTGGAATCCATGAGAATAGTGGTGGTAGTGGAGGCCGGAGGAGCTAATAAGTTCACCCAGTGAAGAGGTTTAAAAAGAAAAGAGCAGAGGGCCAAGGACAGAGTCCTAAGAGACTCATATGGGAAGGATGGTAGAAGGAGAGGAGGAGTCAAATGTGGAGACAATGAAGGAGAGGTTAGAGATATAGAAGGTGAACCAAAGAGGAGAGTGTTAGAAAGGACAATAGAGCAATGGGTCTAAGAGGATGAGAAAGGAGTAGTGGGCTTTAGATTTGGTGGATAAGAGTTCATTAGTGACTTTAGCTAGGGCAGTTTCTGTGAAGTGGAGGGGGCAGAAACTAGATTGGAGAAGATCGAGAGGGCAGTTGTTGGAGAGGTAGTTATTGAGACAGCTGTAGACTATTCATTTGAGTAATTTTGCAGTGAAAATAAGGAGAGAAAAGGGGCTGGGGCCTGATCAACCAATAGGCTAAGCAGGCTGCCGCCTGAGGCGCTGGGTCCTGGGGTCTTGCAGTGCCGGCACACTTTAGCAAGCATTATTTACTGTATATTTTTTTTACGTGATGTTTTTTATTTTAAATGTAGGTTATCGGTATCATTGACCTGAGTGATAAGGGCCGCCCCTGGTCTCAAGGGGGTGGCCCTGTCTGTCACTATCCAACGAGGTCAGACAGGCAACTAACATCAAATTCTATGCTGTTAACTTCCCTGTCAATGATGCTGCAGTATGCTTAAATTTGGTCTCTTGAGATTATCACATCTCACATGATCAGACTAAGCACACAGACTGCACTCGCATTGACAGGGCAGCTTACAGCATATGCTGCCAGCTGCCTTACAAGAAATAAGGAGAAGTGTCGGAGCCTGGAGGCTGAATAAGAAGAGGAGCAGGGCCAGAAGAGAGAAAGGTAAGTGCTGCTTCGCAAATATCAGGGGAAGGTGATACATTGTCTCTGGAGGGTGAGTGGTGATGAATTGGCTAAGAGAATTAATGAATTGACTGGGGGGGAATGGTTAATGAATTGGCTGGGAGGGTAATGAATTGATCAAGAGAGGTGATCAATTGGATGGGGAAATGGTTGATGAAATGACTGAGGGTCATAAATAAGCTGCTGGGATTGATAAAATGGTTAAGGGTGGTTGAATAATTAGCTTGGTGAGTGGGTGAGCAAATGAGTGGTTTGTTGGTTAATGGAATGGATGGGGGTCATAAAGTGTCTAGCGTGGGTTGATAAAAATGGCTGTGGGGATCGGTGATCAAATGACTGCTTGAAAGGGTTATGAAATCAATGGATGGCCATTAATTGGCTGCTAGGGGGATGAAATAGCTGTGGGGAGGTGATGAAATAGCTTGTTGGGGGCATGATCTCTGTATTGTGTGGCAGTGATATGGATGCTCTCTGTGGTCTCAACAGTTACTAAAATACTAATTACTAGACAGACCTTGTAGATGTTAGTAAATGATTATAAATAATTTTCAGATAATTTATCGTCTACATATGCCTGTACTAGGGAGTTGCTTTATTTGATCATTATGGAGTGTTATGTTTGAATCTTTTAGGGTTTGTTAACATTTATCAGCATAATACTCCAAGGGCGAGATTTACTATGCTGCGGGTTTGAAAAAGTGGGGATGTTGCCTATAGCAACCAATCAGATTCTAGCTGTCATTTTGTAGATAGTACTAAATAAATGAAAGTTGAGATCTGATTGGTTGCTATAGGCAACATCCCCACTTTTTCAAACCCGCAGCTTAGTAAATCTAGCCCCAAGTTTCCAGAAGCAAGCCAACTGATAACAATGCTTCAAGAACAAACAAGAGAGAACATCAGGTAGTCTACAATGCAAGATCAGGTAAGAGAAAATGGCACAATTTATCCAAGTTTGAACGCGGAATTTTACTGTAATGGCTTTTTAATATGTTTGCAGAAGGAAGTGTAATTTATGCATTAATTAATATTTTACAATTTTGTGTATATATATTTATAAAACTGCACCAACATAAATATCCTCACTTGTCTCTAAATATCTCCCAACTCGACACATCTGCACAAGATCTGCGCCTTTCTTTCACTCTCATCACAAGCTCCCATTCCAGCTTACAGGACTTTTTTTGAGCTGCACCTACTCTATGGAATTGTCTTCTTCGCACAATAAGACTTTCCTCTGGTCTACAAACCTACAAGCGTTCTCTGAAAATCCACCTCTTCAGGAAAGCTTATAATATTCTTCAATCACCCTCTTAAACTCCCTAGGTTACCCCATTACCACCCTTTGCACAATTTCCACAAGACAACAACCCTCTGAGCCCCTGACCAACATTGCTGTGTGACTGGATCATATAGCATATGATCACATTTACCTTTGCAACCATGCCGGACCGATATGCAATATGTAGACTTATTTATCAAACTCCTATTGTCCCTCAGATTGTAAACTTGCGAGTAGGGCTTTCTTACCTCTTTGTCTGCATTACCCAGTACTACAAAGTATTGTATATTATTGGGTCTGTCCACAAATGTAAAGCACTACAGAGTTTGCTGGCACTATATAAATACATGTTGCTGAGGATGTTGATATATATATATATATATATATATATTAGAGTATTCTCACAGCACTGTTCTTTCTAGTGGATTTTTTAACAGTTTATTGCGTAGTATGCAGTTTTATTTGCGAAACCCGTGATATATTTAGTCCTCCCCATTTTCTCAAGTGCCATTTTAGAACAGACAGCATGTAGAAAGGAGTTGTGTTTTGCTCTGAAAGTAGCATTCAGGGTGAATGACGGTCATAGAAGCAATAGAATCATGTGATTATTGTAAAGCTGTTCTGTATTGCTTTTAATCTCAAACTTTCAGAGAGTTTAGAGTAGACGGACTAGTGGCAACTGGTTGTTGTTAATATATATATAATAGTACTAGTATATGACTATCAGCAGCAGAACCCAAAAAACAAATAGATTTATTTCTCTAAAATGTAAAGTTTTTCTAGTGAAAGTAATCTTGTGTGTGGCAGTGACATCTGAAGCCATTTTGAAAAAAAACTCGGTGTTTGCGTGTGAGCTTCAACAGCAGCTGCACACCCCCCCCCCCCCCCCACAAAAAAAAAGCTATAATTGGAAATCTTTTCTATTTTTCAATACTTGTCAATTTTGAAGGATCATTCACTGAAATACTTAAATATTTAAAAGATGGTGTTTGTGTGTGAGGATGCTCCGGTTTCCTCCCACACCTCAAAAACATACTAGTAGGTTAATTGGCTGCTATCAAAATTGACCCTGGTCTCTCTCTCCCTCTCTGTCTGTCTGTGTGTGTATGTTAGGGAATTTAGACTGTAAGCCCCAATGGGGCAGGGACTGATGTGAATGAGTTCTCTGTACAGCGCTGCGGATTCAGTGGCGCTATATAAATAAATGGTGATGATGATGATGATGATGATGTCCATGGAGAGATTTGTAGGGGCAGAGAGCAGTGACAGGGGCTGGCTGCGCAGGGTGGCATCTGCCCCCCAAATCTGTTTCATAATGGGCAAACTTGGCAGTCCCTGCTGGTGTAAATGTAGTGTAATGTAGTTTTTAGGCTGGAAGGGTAACTGTTGGAAATTTTGTAAGGAGTTATCCTAATGATGGTTTTTCTAGCAGAAGTAGAGTGTTATGAGCGTTTTGTCGCTATCCAATAAAGATTGTCGAATCTCGATTTGTGTTTCCAACGCACAAAGATTTATTCTCAAAAAGTAGCAGAATATATTCAAGCGAAATAATAATAAGTACAGCCGTTACTTATCGCAGGCGCTCTGGATCCAGTGTACAGTCATTCAGTCCTGAAGTCTGTGGACAAGATGTTTGAACACTAGATAAGGAGCTGCTGCTTATACGCACACAGAGATACAGTAAACACTGCAGATGGTATAGCTTGCTTCTATTGGTCCAGGTTTCAGGAAGGCCCAAGGGGTTGTCGATCATAGGCTAGTTCAACCTAAAGAATCCAAAGGTGGGGGTCATCTCTCCAGGGAATATTGCTCCGATCTTCCCGCCAAGATTCAAAGTCTTAATAGTCCATAATTCCCTAACATTAATAACTTGCGTATGCACTCTGCGATCCCTTCGCAGAGTGAACCGGACAGTCGCAAATGTAAAGGGGATTAATATGATACCACACATGACATGACTCCTTCAACCTGTACCATATGTTCTACTGATATGCATATAACTTATATTACACATAAACACTACTATATTTCGACATAAATAACTATGTGTTGCAACTACCATTAATGTGTACTATTTTACAAATGTGTGTGTTGGTGCGAGTGTATGTAAAAGCGTAAATACTGTTGTTGCCACGTGTTGCGACTGCTTACGCCCTAACACGCCATACGCATCTTTTCAGACAAAGACAACCAAGTTTGCTCGATTGGAATGGAAATGACTTTATACAATTTGCTGACTTCGACAGCTCCGCCCTTTGATAGTGTAATAAACTGTCACCTAATCACCGTTTCAAGTTCAGGGTTATACAACACTTCTTCACAGACCATGATTTCAGTATCTTGCACCACCCTTTCAGTCTCGTTCTTAGTGTTTCTCCTAGAAGACTGTTTTCCACACTTCAACACAGTAGGAACACCTTTGACACATAAACCAATTGCTAAGATGACACCCAGTATAAGGAGAAGGAGCTTACCTACACTAGCAACCATTTCCTGTACCCATTCCCCCAGACCAGAGAACCATTTCACAGGATTCAACCACGAGAACCATCCTGCCACCTTTTCCCCGATCTCATATAACGAAGAATTATGGTTCCTTCGAAATTCCCATTTCAGTTTTAGAATTTCATCCACCTTACAGTCTATAACCTCCTTAGGGTCATCCGTATTATTATTGGTGATGTACGTGCAACATTTGACACCAAATTGGGTGGTAAACGTCACACAGTACCCACCTGTAATAGAGGTGAGATAATTTAGTACCAGTCTATGTTGCACCAACTCCTTCTTGTACGCTTGTAGCTCCCTTCCAGTATACCTGAAAGTGTCATCATACATCTCGGTGATATTGTCTATCAATTTAGCTAGGTCTTGGATATATTTAAAGTTTAATGTTCCCCGAACGGTCCTGGTGAGATCTAGAGCAACCATAACTTGAAAACCAGCGGTTTCACTAATCAATTTTGTAGCTATGGGCTCCTCACCAGGAATAATATTTCTCTTGCCATGGTGTTCATACTGTGTGTGTATGTATGGTGGTGATGTAGTCTTGTGAATACCAACCATTTCTTCATGAGTAATAGTCATGATTTCAGGAACCAGTTTAGCTAAGAAACACAATCCCTTGGAACTCGGAGTCACCGAGGAATAAGTTTTCCTACCACATACAAAGTGCACATCATCAGGGAGAACATAAGGAACAGTATGGCCATTAATTATATCACACAGGGTTTTGATAAAACTACCCATGCCTAGTGTCTCCATTTGCTCAAGACACTTGTCAGCATGGATGACATTCTTACAATTACCTATAGAGACTTTTCCAATGGATACTTCCTTATGTTTGGTTAAACGCCCTAATTTGTGAATTCCATCAACATTCCTGCCTATTGGTGACCTTGTAAGTCTCCCTCCAAAATGAGCGTGGCGAGCCATTGTCTGATCTGATAGGTCAGCTTCCCAATTCTCCAGACGCTTTGCATGAGAGATATTTAGGCACAGCAAAGATCTGTCTACAGAGTATTGTTGAAGCGTCAGACTAGGGGACCTAGTGTTATTGTACCTCCCTTCTATGGGCCTCCCACCCCTCAATTCGAGTACATTGGAGATGTTTAAAGGGAATGGCACTAGTCCTATGTTATGCTGCCTCTGCGGCACGTGAGAGCACACCCAGCACTCGGTTTGGTTTAGAACCTTACCCACCAAGGAGTGATAATCCTCCAGAGGATGCCCACCCACATTCAGATTACCAGTGGACTGGCATCGCTGGATGCATCTCTCTTCAACTAGGGAGTCACAGAACTTGCAGATACAATACTCATCAGACAATAGCCCCTCACACTGTCTCCAAGTTCCTGAGCTAGCAGACCTTTTCATAACCCCTGGACCAAGCTTGATAATGGGCTGCTCTGAGTACTCTAGTAATTTTTCCTTGATCTCCATCTCATCCGTATCACTGCCAGAACCTTCCTCTGTCCTCCATCCTTCTTCACAAAAATAGAATGTCCTAGAAAAAGTAAAAACAAGGAAAATCCTGGAACAAAAGAAAAACAAAAACCGCCACTCCATCGCTGGACAGATAGTTCTGATGCAACGTCTCTTGTTCAGGTGTCTTCACTGCAGGCTTTAGGTCTCCCGGAACAGATTTACGAGTGACAGATCTGTGTCGTCGGTCTCAGTTTTATCTCGCACTTTCTCCGGGTTACTGACTCTCCTGCAGTGGGTGGAATGGACCCAAGTGTCTCTCTCTGCAACCTTCAGTGATGTAGTACTGGTCAGCAGCACTTGGTACGGGCCTTCCCAACGGTCTGTTAAACAACCTGAACGTAAGAAATTGCGGATCATAACATAGTCCCCAGGTTCAACATCATGACAGTTCGTTTCTGGCATACCAGGTGACAGCATTTTGAGTTTTTGTTGTTGTTGCTTTAGCTGTCTGCTCATTTTTATAAGATATTGTACAGTCACTTCATTATTACACTTCAAGTCGTCTTGTGGACTCACGATCAAATAAGGTTGTCGGCCGAACAGTATCTCAAAGGGGGACAGATTAAGAGGAGGTCTAGGAGTGGTTTGAATGCTATGGAGGACTAGTGGCAAAGCTTCAGGCCACGCCAACCCAGTTTCAGCCATTATCTTACCAAGCTTGTTCTTTATAGTACCATTTACTCTTTCCACCTTACCACTGGCTTGTGGTCGGTAAGGGGTGTGAAGTCTGCTACTGATTCCCATGAGCTTACACATATTTTGGAAGATATCACCAGTAAAGTGGATACCCCTATCACTTTCAATGATTCTAGGGATACCGAACCTACACACAAACTCTTGTACAATTTTGTTTGCAGTGAACACAGCAGTATTAGTGGCTGCCGGATATGCTTCTACCCAACCGGAAAACACATCAATACATACTAACACATACTTTAGATTCCTGCAGTCTGGTCCATGTGTATTGCACTCCCCGGTAGGAGAATGCAAATAGGTATTGGCAGTCAGGGTGAAGAGGGACTGAGCAGAAAGCAGAACATAGATCAATGACAGTAAAATGACTAGCAGACGGTGGAATCTGCATGAGGATGACAGCTGGATTCGGCACTATGGGGAATTGGCTCTCAACAACTTTATTAATTCCCCTTAAGTCCTGGACTAATTTATAGCCCCTCCCCCCACTCTTCTGCACAGTGAAAATGGGACTATTTGCTGTGCTCGATGTACGAATTAAAATCCCTTGCTGCAACAGCCTTTCAATAACAGGATATACCCCTAATTCCACCTCCGGTTTTAATGGATACTGCGGGATTTTTGGAGCTATCCTACCACTTTTTAGATTTACCATGACAGGGGCTATGTTTGCCATCAATCCAGTGTCCTGTCCATCTCTGGTCCATAGTGAACTTGGTATTTCCAGCAACATCCCCTTTACTTGAGATGGACTTTGTTCTACAACGTAGAGTGCAACATTAACCTTTGAGGGGTGTCCAATATATCCTGTACCTCATGCGCGACCTTCTCTGGTATATCTAAGAACACACCATCTGAAGTACAGTATATGACACATCCCATTTTACATAACAAGTCTCTCCCTAGCAAGTTAGTAGGAGCCGCTGCAGCTAAGAGAAACGAATGCTTAGTATGCAGGGGCCCGATAGTAACTTCAGCGGGTTTAGTTAGAGGATAATGTAACACTCTTCCCGTTACCCCCATAGCTGAAATAGTCTTACTGGTCACCTGTAGATTGAAAGGAGAGGTTATCACAGATCTGGCCGCCCCTGTATCTACAAGAAAAGTTTGTTTCCTACTAGCTATGTCAACTATCATTGTTGGTTCTTCTCTCAGACTCTCTGTTAACCTCACTGGCTGTAGACTACAGGTATGACCTGACCCCTAGCGCTGACTATCGCTTTCCCGCACAGCATTTGCTGCTATAATATGTGCGGGTAGATGTGAGTCTTCGATTCTATGTGAATTCTTCCTTGGAGGATATCTATGTGCCCCAACTCTACGGTTGTATCTGTCCTTTTTACAATCCCTCCTAACATGTCCTTCTTTATTACAGTTGAAACATCTGATCAATCTATGTTTCTTATTATGTGGGTTGTTTGCTGGTTGTTGTGTATGCATCCCCTCTAGAGCCTGTATACTCATCGTCATGAACCTATCACTTTTCTCTTCCTTTTTTCTAAAAAGGTTTTTGTCATGCTCCACAGCAGACTCCCTAAGAGAATCTACTGTGATGCCTCTCAAATTAGGTAATGTGGTTTGTACTCTGATTTTTAACCATCCATTAGTACTCCTATAGCTACTTCCCTGTGATGTCGGTCCTCACCTATGTTTGATATCCCAGTGAACCGTGTTATCGCTGCTATTGCTCTAACGAAGTAATCTGATGCTGTTTCACCATCTTTCTGTTATATGGTGAAAATTTTACTCCAATTTGCTACTACTGGAAAATAGATGGCTAAATGTTGGATAATTTGTTCTATATTCTCTTGATTCACCTCATCTGTCAAGATATCATCTTCCTCCAATGAACAATCTTTAATAAAATTTTGTACGTTAGTATTGGGAGGAAGACACGCCCTCAACACTACACGCCAATCCTTATTGGTTGGTTCGTGTGCATTTCCTAAGTCTTTAACAAATTTCTGACACCTTGCCAACTCTTTTCTAGGATCTGGGAATTCAGTCATAATGGAACGTAATTCTGATCTAGTCCAAGGACAATGCATTGTTACATTTCTTAAAGGAACTACACCATCCTTATCCGCCTTCCCATTGGGAACTGATATTGTGCGGACTGGATACGTACCCACTGGTTCACTATCTTCAGGGTTAGCTACTTCAGTACTTTGAATATTGTCTCTCCTAGTGGTCACACTACTCTCACCTATCATAGCCATTGCCCCCTTTCCATACTTACGCTGGACCTCTAACTTATTAACAGCATGGGCAATGGCTGAAATTACCGTGGGTTTATCCTCTTCTTCAGAAACACTTGCTTTAAACTGACTTAAAACAGGATATAACTTAGCAATTTCCTTTTTTTCATTTTTAATAACGGCTGTACTTACTCCTCCCGCCACATAGAGTTCTCCACGCTTCTCACTGGCTACTTCCGTTGTGTGCGTGCTTTTCACCACGCCTACTTACGCGGTGCACTCGCTGCTCTGCCACGTGTTGCCTTCCATTTGCCACAATTTTAAACAGTCATTATGTTTATTTCACTTTTGTTGACTTAATCAACCACACTTTATCTTTTACGTTATTTAGTACCGCTGCATGAAAACTCCCTATTGTTGGGAAAGGCCTAACACACTCTTTGGTCATCTCGACCCACGTGTCACAATACGCAGTTGCGTAAGCACCATATTTCTTGCACATAAGAAACCGTGCTGAACCAATAGGCCCTTCCTTAGGCAGTACACTGGCCATCTCTAGCGTATGCTTAGCACCCATGTTGAACAGTAAAAAACACTTTCAACCCTTTGCTACAAACACTCTACCGCTAGGGATCTCTTACTGGCCGTGGACGTATTTGCACAAATCGCGTCCACTCGCTTCCTCTCGTACCAAACGAGGACCCCTAACACAGAAAATATCACTGTGGGACCCAAGGGCTATCAGCTCCTCGATACCCATGCTAAACCACAAAAATACTTTGAGTTTGTTACAACTGGTAGCACAAAGTCGATACAATCAACCAGCCTTCCCAATGTAATTCCTCCCCGCTGCCTTTCCAAGTTACAATCACGGCTTTCCTTGCCGTGCGGTCCGATCGCAACGCTTACAAATACTAACTATGAATAAACATTGCGATTACTCTTGGGAGCAAGTGCGAAAACTTCCTTTGTTTTCGCTTCCGGTATACCTGCCCCGTATACCGTCCTTCAGTTGGGCAACCTGCCTCGTCAGACAGCAAATGAGCACCTCAACAATAAACAGTGTATCTACATTACAAACACTATACACCTTTTCTGCGCAGAAAATCAAAAGTTCCCAACAATAGTAATAATGTCTCAGAGGCTTTCACAAGTAATTATATTATGCACATATAATAACTATCAAAACAATTGTTTAACCACGTGGCAAATCTACCGGAAGTTCACATACGCTAAGCAGGAAGTACACATACGCTATATCTAAAAGGATTTTTCCTCCTTTTTGGGTTACAATCTCCTTAATATACTGGCAAATATATGTTTGACCATTTAATACCGTTAACAACTCCTCGCAAAAAGTATTTCTGAATTAACCCATGAAATATCATTTTTATATTTCTTTATATCGACAAGTTTCAAGAATAATCACGACAAGATATAGGATTTGTTTAAAGTGTGTTGTATTATATTATAGAACAATAAACAGCGTAACAATATTGTACACACAATATAGATTAAGTGCAATATATATCATACTTATTGCCTGTAATATAGCTATATATGTAATTGTGTGTTTTTTGACTAACTATTGTCTAAAGGTGTGTGTGTGTGTGTGTGTCTGTATGTATTGTGTAGTGACGGGGGAGGGAAAGAATCCATACAGACCACAAACATACCTCACTTAAAGTCTAGCGGCCATTTTCAAGCACATGGTTTCAACCAGTTCAAACTACTACACTTTCGGTGCATAAACCCACTTTCTATGCATATCTAACAATCTGATCACTTCCTTAAACCAACACAAAACCACAATCTGATCACTTCCTAATCCATCACTTTCTATGCAATGTAGTCACCATCCAAAATGGCTGACTTGCCATGCTTGTAGGCCCACAAGGCCTACTAAACAATTACAGTTATTAAACAATGTGAACTCAGTACAGACCCATTAGTCATTACAAGCAGTATTTAGCCAATCCACCACAAATAGCTCTATATTCAGCAGTAAACGCACAATGTCCACTGGCCAATTTTAACACATGATATTTCACACATAGCACAAACGTCTCCATTACCAAAGCCTAACCAATCGATCCCAATTCAAACACAAATGCTTTCATTTATCCCAACCAGGATCCAGACTATGTATAATACAGCACTCCACAAGTCACATCATTAACTATGTATAAACATAAATGCTTTCATTTATCCCAACCAGGCATGAATTTATGTAACTCTGTCCATATCAATCCAATCAATTCAAACTTTCATTCTCACTTAAACTTTCATATCACTTACAACAAATAATCATTCATTCTTATGTCCTCCATTCAACAACACATTATAACATGCTCACACTCACCTTTAATGCCATGCCCACTCCATACTAGTCAGGGCCTAAGTTGGCCTGTTCACCTAGGAGCTACATTACCTATCAGTCCGAAATCCAGCATGGAGTGTGTGTGAGAACTATTTCCTTGTCTAGTGTAAACACCTCTTGTGGGCGGAGTTGCTTGCTACAGGCTTTCATATGCTAATTGCAGACCAAATGCTGAAAACCTGTTTAAGTATTTAGTTACCACCCATATCCCCAGGTGGAGGGAGGATGTCTGATTTTGTGCAAAGGTAGTGTGCTAATTAAATTGTGACTGAATCTCTGTCATATGTTATAAAATTAAACATAAATAATAGATTATTTATGCACTCTTTATCACTATACAATACAATATATCAAAACGCAATATGACAGAAAAAGAAACAGTTTTCTCTTTTGTCCCTAGATTCTAGTTAGTGCACCTTCAGATTATGCAAAACGGACATTCGGTTTCACAACACAGTAAAATTCAGGTTTTGAACACATTGCGTTCTTACCCGTTGTTAAAGGACCTGTGGTAGCGCCTCACATGCGCACGCTATCCTTTAATTATATTCTTAGATACACTCGCTATAAAACTCGCACTTTTATGCACTTTTCCTTACACAGTGTTGCCTTACTCAGTCTTTTGACCACACTAAATAACACAAGTTTTACAGAACTATTTATCCAATATACACTGTATCTCAGCAGTACTTCACAGTATATATTCGTTATAAATAATCAATACTCACAACATATGTATGTATTTAAATCAAAGTATTTTACTGTTAACACAGAAAAGCTTGTATTCACAATTCACACATATATCATAACATTGTTCAACATAACGTAGTATATAAATATAACATTAACCCTAGGTTCACCACCGTTATTCCTTACACTATCCTAGCTTTGCATATGTATCCTTAATAAGAATCAGTATTTATAATATTGATTTAACTATCACAGATATCAGACAATAGCTACTCAATTATATGTATATAAATAGTTAAATCCACATTACAAATACACATATAGCTCTATGGGTATATATATATTATTGATACTTATCAAGTCCTTGTATCCTCGGTCCGATTCTTATCTGCAGTGTAGGGAACGTTCCTGTAGTATAGAATCCTTTCTTGTAGCTTAGTGTAATATATATATATATATATATATATATATATATATATATATATAGTATAGTAGATCCTATAGATCTTTTCTGCAGTGTAGTGTATCCCTATTTCTATAATGTTCCTAGTATATTTTCTGCAGTGTAGTGTATCCCTAGTGCTAGAATCCTTTCTTGTAGCTTAGTGTAATATATATATAGTAGTGTGTTGTACTCCTATAGATGTTTTCTGCAGTGTAGTGTATCCCTAGTGTAGTGTATCCCTAGTGTAATGTATCCCTAGTGTATGTCCTGCAGTGTAGTGTAGAGCTCTTTGTCAAGGGGCAGCAGGCATCCAGAGAGAGAGAGAGGGTCCCGGGTCTGGACTTTTATAGTCCAAACTTGGAAACTCCCAGCCTCCCAAGTAACAGCATGTGTGTGGTGATTCACCACACACACATGGAGCTTCTTGGGTCCAGGGATGATGATGTCATCACCACTGTCAGTTCTCCCCACTATGTATGTGTCCAGCAGTAAAAAGCAAGTGACCCTTCCAGTGTCCCAACACCCTCCTTTGTCTCAGGCTTCAAAGCTGTTATCTGAAACTGACCAGAGTTGTGTGGGGGGTTTTACAAACACATGCAAAATAGCTAATCTTGCCATGTGGCTGGGAGGATGGGAGATTCTTTTGAACAATGCATGAAATGGCTTGAGAATCATATCATAGGAGAAGGTTCTTTAACACCCGTATATGACGCGTCTCCACCCTTTGTTGAGGTACCGAAATCCGTTGGTCTTGCGTATCGTCCGGCAACGAAACCTCCAAACTCACGAGCCCCCAAATTGTTATGAGCGTTTTGTCGCTATCCAATAACGATTGTCGAATCTCGATTTGTGTTTCCAACGCACAAAGATTTATTCTCAAAAAGTAGCAGAATATATTCAAGCGAAATAATAATAAGTACAGCCGTTACTTATCGCAGGCACTCTGGATCCCCTGAACAGTCATTCAGTCCTGAAGTTTGTGGACAAGATGTCTGAACACTAGATGAGGAGCTGCTGCTTATATGCACACAGAGATACAGTAAACAATGCAGATGGTATAGCTTGCTTCTATTGGTCCAGGTTTCAGGAAGGCCCAGAGGGTTGTCGATCATAGGCTAGTTCAACTTAAGGAATCCAAAGGTGGGGGTCATCTCTCCAGGGGATATTGCTCCGATCTTCCCGCCAAGATTCTAATATATATAAGCATGTGTTAGTGTGTGTGTGTGTGTGTGGAAAAAACTATTTTCTCAGAAAGGGCTCATCCAATTGACCTTAAATTTGGTATACTGACATTATTTGCCAAAAAAATTATAATAGTGAAGTCAGTTAACTTCCATCATCCCCCCTTCCCCCCGTGGGAGGGGTAGTAAAGGCTAAATTTACCAGTTTGGTCATGGACAATTGTATGTTGCATTTTCACGAGTACGGAGAAGCAGTGATGTGAAAGTGCAGGTTATGAATACTGCCCTTCAAGAAAGACTGATTGAGCACAGCGCACAGCGATAAGGTGTTTAGCAGAAACGTTGTGTATTGAGAGGTTTTAGAACAGTAAGACGATGGAGATTAAGGATGTGGCGATGAAGATGAAGGATGAGGTGATGGAGAAGAATGATGAGGTGGTGACATGTGGACAAAACCACGTTAAAAAAGGGCGCTTACGTCGGGAAGTAACGCTCTTCCCCTGAGGAGACCTGGCCTAGCCCCAAATGCATGACAAGAACCTTTTTAACAACTTAAGTAGCTTGATTTGACTAGAATGCATGGGGAGTTTGGATAGGATGGATCAAAGGGGCGGTGGTAGTAATATTAATGACTCCCACTATACCGACATCGACTATACCTATCCAAAAATGACGATATCAAGAATGTCTATAAAATGAAAATGACGACTTACAATAAAAATGACACTGTAGATCCTCGACTTCCTTCCGCTACATACCGATTGCTGTCAATGCCGGCACTTTTAATTTGCGGCACTGATCATAGCGACAGTGATATCTCTGTATTTAAATTCCAGGACACATGACTCATTTAAAGGTTATGGTTAGGCATTGTCACTTTAAATACAAACCATTTTATTAACCCTCCCCCCCTCCCAGTATAACAGATTCACCTTAACAATGAACCTGTGGAAATCCTTGTATTGCAGAAGGAGATACAGTTTCACTAGTCTTCCGCAGATTATTCAGTAATATAACAATATTGAAACCATACATTACAGAACTCTTTATTTTATTTACCCCATCATCAATATAGTACCAGAGAACTCATATCAATCCCTGCCACATTGGAACTTACAGTCTAAATTCCCTAACACGCACACACCAAGAGAGACTAAGATCAATTTAATAGCAGTCAATTAACCTACTAGTATGTTTTAGAAGTGTGGGAGGAAACCCACACAAACATGGGGAGAGCATACAAACTCCACACAAACTATGGTTAGGAATCAAACTCATAACACCAGTGCTGAGAGGCAGAAGTGCTGACCACTAAGCCACCATGCTGCCTGTAACTTTTGCTGAAAGCCGCCGCTAATGCCAGTGAAATTCTATGCAGAGGAACAAGAAAAGACTAATTTAGCAGCTACTAAATAACCAATTCTTAACAATGTTTTTATGAATTGTTACCAGTCTATAAGTTTGCAATTACAGTAGAAAAAAAACACTACTTTCACTTTTTTGTATAAAACACATATTCTCCTTGTAACTGAAAACTCCCACTCTATTATGTAGGAAACAAATATACATATTTAATTTATTGCAGAAACATTTATTCAGCCTTTAGTATTGATCCTGCAGTGGCCGGAAGCACTGGCAATTCTGCTGCATTGTGTAAATGGTTACAGCCAGTTGCTCGGTCTGTATACTTTCATTATTAAAGAGAATGGAGAAGAGGGTATACACAAGATTATTGTATGATGTTACTTTGATAGCCATGTTTTCTGCCTCTACTAATTTTGTTTTTCATATCACCTTGAAACACTTTAAAGATTAATTGTTAGTCACATTTGGAGACTGTGTTATAATTACAAGCTGTCCAATAGATTAGAAAAGGGGCTTTTGACAATTGGCATATATACAAATAATAATGAGAGCATGTGTCTTTCACTGAGGATTGTGCAATTTAAATACATGACAATTTCATTGAATATAGTTTTTTAGACATACCGGGCCTGAGCCATTAAGGAGAGTAAAGCATAAAAAAGGAGTAACTTTGAATCTGGGCAAAACCATGTTGCATTGGAGGGGGAGGTATATTTAAAATGTAGGCACAGATTTATAGGCGGGATAGGGCATGTCCAAGTTCAACTTTAAATTTCCGTGTAAAAATAAAGCTATCAAGTATTTGTGTGCTAGATGAAAAAACAGCCAGTATTTATTTTATGTGCAAAATAATAAATTAATTTGCATCCCTTCCATTGTAACATGGTTTGTCCTGGAGAACATTTACTCCTTTTTCTTGCCTTACTTTCCTTAATGACTCAGGCCCACTATGTTCCACCAAGGTAATTTATTTTTTTCATTAGGTAAAATGGATTGCAATTTAAGCTCCACTTACATTCTGAGTGCTGTGCATACCCCAGGTGATGTTCCTTAGCAGTTTTATTTCCCGAAGCTTATTGCGTCTGATAATTGAGCCATTGTGTGTAACATGTCGCACTCAACTACGTTACTTACCAGGGCCGGATTTACCACTAGGCAACCTAGGCACCTGCCTAGGGCCTAGCGGCTGTCAGGGGGCCCAGATGGGGGGGGGAACAAGAAGAAGAAAAGAAAAAAATTGCGGCCCCTCCCCCGATTCTCGCCACCCGAGTGGGGTGCTGCGAGTCGGGGGATGGGCTGTTTCAGCTTACCTACCTTCCCAGGTCACTCTGACATCACAGGGTCATGTGGCAGCGGCCACATGGTACACAGTGTTAGGCAGGCTGCTGGATCTCTATGGTAGTCACTGGTCAGTGTGCAGGAGCTGCAGAGTTTCTGTCTGTTCCTGGAGTCACAGATAAAGGTAAGCAGAAGGTGTACTGTGATGGAGAGCTAGTGTGTGTGAGATTGAAGCTGCGGTGTAAGTGGGGGGCATGTGTTAAAGTGCAGGGCACAGAGAGGGGGAATGTGTGAAGGTGCTGGGCACAGAGAGGGCATGTGTGAAGGTTCTGGCCAGAGAGGGGGCATGTGTGAAGGTGCTGGGCAGAGAGGGGGCATGTGTGAAGGTGCTGAGCAGAGAGGGAGCGAAGGTGCTGGGCACAGAGAGGGCATGTGTGAAGGTGCTTGCCAGAGAGGGGGCATGTGTGAAGGTGCTTGCCAGAGAGGGGGCATGTGTGAAGGTGCTTGCCAGAGAGGGGGCATGTGTGAAGGTGTTGGCCAGAGAGGGGGCATGTGTGAAGGTGCTGGCCAGAGAGGGGGCATTTGTGAAGGTGCTGGCCAGAGAGGGGGCATGTGTAAAGGTGCTGGCCAGAGAGGCGGCATGTGTGAAGGTGCTGATTAGAGAGGGAGCGAAGGTGCTGGGCAGAGTGGGGGCATGTGTGAAGGTGCTGGGCAGAAAGGTGGCATGTGTGAAGGTGCTGGCAAGAGAGGGGGCATGTGTAAAGGTGCTGAGCAGAGAGGGGGCGAAGGTGCTGGGCAGAGAGGGGGCATGTGTGAAGGTGCTTGGCCGAGTAGGGGCATGTGTGAAGGTGTTGGGCACAGAAAGGGCATGTGTGAAGGTACTGGGCAGAGAGGGCACAGTGTGATGAGAGGGACAATAATGAGGGGCCGCATGGTGATGCAGGAGGAGCAGTGTGATGTGTGGCGGCACATAGCTTACCCTTCTACTTAACTATAGGAGTATATGCTACGCTAAAATATAGTGCTATGGATTGACTAGGGCCCCAAGAGGTCTAATTCAGGCTCTGTTACTTACATGGCCTCTCTTATTCCTTGTCGTTGCTGCTGCAGAGCCCTGCACCTCTCTACCTTCTTTTTCTTCCTTGGAAGTGTGGCCATACATTGGGGTTGCCCCTGCTAATATCACTTTGTGTACAAAGATGTTTCAGTGACAGGCATTTTGCATTTGTGTCCAGCTACTGATTTGTGTTCGGACTATCTATTATTGTTCCTGATCCTGCTGTGACACTCTGATTTTTTCCATTACTGGCCCATCCTCTTTTGTAAAGACAAGGCATTCTGCTGCCACACAGTCCTTTCGATTGAAACATCAAGTTAATTCCAAATACCTCTAATTTCCAAGCTTATGTGTATTATCTTGCAGTTCTGAAACCCAAACCATATCTGATTATATTAAAACAATATGGAAAATCTACTTCACCTGCTGGTGTTGAATTCATTTTTATGGAGTAAAAGCATATTAAAATTGCAATCTGTTTTACTATAAACTCTGGAGACCAGATACTGTAGTAGTTTGTTTGCTGTGACATGAATAGATCTCAATTGGATCATGTAAGGACTGCAAATGCAAGACTCTTTTTCAAAGATTTTACTAAATTAAAGTATACAGATCATTTATTATCATTATTATAATTGTTATTTATTTATGTAGTGCCAACATATTGCGCAGCGTTGGACAGAGAATAATCATTCATATCAGTTCTTGTCCCATTAGAGCTTACAGTCTAAATATCACAGAAACACTTATAAACACATACACATACACACACTAGGGTAATTTTGTTAGAAGTATATTAACCAACCACCATGTTTTTGGACTGCATGAGGGAACTGGAGCTTTTCAGATTTTCAGACTTTGTGCAGGACCTATACATTCTAGGTGTAAATATGCTAACTTATTTGTTTTTCCAGCGTAAACCCCTTTAACTGCTTGCTTCACTATTACATATCTGTAAGAAGGAATAGAGACAGAGGAGCTATCATTCCTTCAAATCTGCTATGTCAAAGTCATATAATTGGATGAAAGTATATTGGTTAATATTGTTTTACCGTGCGATTGCGATTAGTATGCCACGTGGCATGGCGTGATCACATGGTAAAATACGCGCGCATACACTCGCACTCTCACATCTAGTTATTTATATATTTCATATTTATAATGGTTCCATTCCACAGTGATTTATGAGCACATGGTATTTAGGTTATAGTTATATATATATATTAAGGTTATATGTACACTTTAGTGATATGTAAGGTTCAGGTTGCAGGAACTATGTCATGTTTAGTATCATTTTAATCCCCTATTTATTAGCAGTTGTCTGGTTCATTCGCCGAAGAGATCGCACATTGCTTACTCTAGTTAGCGATGCTAGGGATTAAATGTTTAAAGTGATACAGACTGTAAAATGCAAATAGACTAGTTGAAACTGGATTCTTGGCGGGAAAGTCGGAGCTCATCCCCAGGAGAGATGACCCCACCTTTGGATATTTTGGTTTGAACTGGCCTATGACCTGCAGTACACTGGACCTTCCTGAATCCTGAACCAACAGAAGCAAGCCACATCATCTGCATTGTTTTCTCTGTAACACTGAGTGTGTATATAATACAGCTTTGCTGGTACTAGCCCCATCATTCTCTGACCACAGTATTCTGGAGTGAAGTACTGTAGCTGGTACCAGCGGAGCGCAGCTAGCTCAGGCGTGCGCAGCGGTATGTATGTATCTTTGCTATTGGCTGTACTTTATTATAATTATGTATTGAAATGCTAAAACTTTTGCATCTGCTAAATAAATTGTTTGTGCTTTGGAAACACAAGAAATCACTTAGATGATGCTTATTGGAAAACGATAAAATTACTTTAATAATTTGGGGGCTCGAAGTGGTGGTTACGCTACCGGATGATACGCAACGCATACGGATTTCGGTTCCTCAACAAAGGGTGGAAGACGCTTCACATACGTTCAAATCCTGTTGTTCATTCTGTGTTGTGAAACCGTATGTCCGTTGTTGCATAATCTAAAGGAGCGCTAACTTGAATCTAGGGATAAGAAGGAAAAACGTATTTAAATGTATTGCATTGCATAGCGTATGTGTACTTCCTGCATTGAGTATGCGCACTTCCGGTGATGTTGCCACATGTTTAAACAGTAATTTGTATAGTTTGCTATATGTATAGTATAATGACTTGCTAAAGCCTCTGAAAAGATATTACTATTGTTTGGGAAATTTATTTTCTGTGCAGAAAAATAAAAGGTTGTATGTGAATGTTATGCATAAATATAAGAGTTAATTTACTGTTTAGAAGAGACAGATAAGAGAAAAGTTGAATACTGTTGAAAAGAGACAGATAAGAGAAAAGTTGAATACTGTTGAAAAGAGACAGATCTGTTGTTCAGGGGTGTTTGACGAGACACGGTAAAAAGGTGACCTGAAAACAAAGGTTCTGTTCTAAGGGTGAACAGGACATAAATAAACCTTTGTGTGAGTGGCATTCTGCTCTAACAAAGAGCAGGGGAAAAATAGACGCCACAGAGTATACATGACAAGTATACTCGAAGCGAAAATAACAGGTTTTCGCGACATTCCCAATAGTAATCGCAAAGCTTACTGATAGTATCTGTAGGCGGTGCGATCGGACTGCATGGTTGATTGTGCAGCCGTGATTGTGACTTGAGAGATGTGGGAGGAAATACGCTGCAACCACTGATATTCATGATGGGTATCGGGTGTTAACAGTTGTAAAGTACTCAAACTATGAAAGGCAGGGTATTTCGAAGTTGGTACTTGTCTGATCCCAGTTGTGTTAGGTTGTTTCTCCATTGAGTACGTGTTGTTGGAGAGGCAGGGTATCGAGGAGCTGATACCCCTGTGGTCCGCATTGATATTTCAGTGTTACTCAGTTAAGTGGAGTTGAGGAGACGTACCTGTGGAAATCGTCCACGGCCAAGAAGAGATGGTCGATTATGTGCTGCCTAAGGAATGGCCATTTGTTGCAGAAAAGTATGTTATACATAATAAATATGGTGCTTATGCAACGGCGTACTGCGACAAATGGGTCAAGATGACCCGGGAGTGTGTGAAACCTGTGACGAACCGCGGTGGCTCTGGGCACCGCCGCGTCTCACTTCCGGGTTCTGCTCGGCATCCCGGCCGTCGTTATGATGACCTGGACGTCATTTCCTCCTGGTCCCGGCCGTTGCCTAGGCAACGTTCGGGACGCTCTTTGCCTCCAGCGCCGCGTCCCGGCATCTAGGGCAGCCGGGTGCGTGAGCACATCATACATAATTATAGCCCAGCTGGGCTAAATAATTCCTTCTGTGCAGGACAGATTCTGATTGGGTTTCATCTGTTTATAAGGCAGGAAGGGACAAGCCCTCCCTGCCGGTTATAGTTCCTGCTTTGCTGCTACTAGCCTGCTATATTTCTTGCTCCTGTGGATTTGATTATTTGTTGCCGACCTATGCCTGATTCCTGACTTCGTTTGATTGCTTGTGCCCCTAGACCTTTTGCCTGGACTCCTACGCTGCTGATTTGCCTGTGACCTCTGACTTCGGTTCTGTGCACTGGATATTCTGTCTGCTGCCAGCCCTCGACCCTTGCCTGGATTTCACTCTGCTAATTGCTCCTTTACGCTATCGCTGGGTTCTCCCCAGACAGCGCACAACTCACGACCCTTAGCTGTCTGCGGCCAAGTCTGTCCCCACCACTAGGGGCTCCAGCGAAAACCAGACTTCTGAGTAGACTCTGGGTTTTGTGTTGTTGGCTGTTGGGGTTCCTAACAAAACCTTTCCCAAACATAGGTAGTTTTGAGTCAGAGGTGTTAAATAATGTTAGAGATAAAGTGCGGTTGATTAAATCAACAAAAACGAGAATTGAACAGGATGACTGTTTAAAATTGTGGCAACGAGAAGGGTACACGTGGCAAGTTAGCGCGTGCTCAGCGGAAGTAGGTGTGGCGCAAAATGCGCGCACAACGGAAGTGAGCATTGCAAAGCGCGGAGAACAGAGCGTCTTCTCACCCTCGCCGCCAAATGCGGTTGGGGTGGTAAGTACAGCCGATACCAAAAATGTTTAAAATGTAATGAGTAATTTGAATGATGTCTTAAGTTTTGATGAGAGTAATGTTTTAGCAGAAGAAAATTTACCCACCGTCATTTCAGCCATTGCCCATGCCAGGAACATACAAGAAGCAGTACACGGACAAGGAAATGAAACGGTTCCACCAGCAGGGACAGAGGCTGAAATCTCTGAGAATAATATAGAAATGAATAGAAAGGGGAACATTCATTATACTGCATCAGCAATTCCAGCAACTAGTTCAGAATATAGTGATTTGGTAGGTTTGCATCCTGTCCGCACAATAGCAGTTCCCAATGGGAAGGCGGACAGAGAGGGCGTAGTTCCCATAAAACATGTTGCAATGCATTTTTCATGGACTAGGACTGAACTGTTTTCAATTATGTCTGATTTCCCTGATCCTAGAAAAGATTTGGCCAAGTGTCAGAAATTTATTAGACATTTAGGTAATGCACATGAGCCTACTAATAAAGATTGGCGAGTGGTGTTTAGGGCCTGTCTTCCTCTCGATACTAATATACAAAAGTTCATTAAGGATTGTATGTTGGAGGAGGATAAATCCTTAACCGAGGATGATAATCAGGAAAATATTAGACATATAATTTCACCATTGACCATATATTTTCCAGTGATAGTGGACTGGGGAAAATTTTTCACTATCAAACAAAACGGTAGTGAGATCACAGCTGACTATTTCGCTAGGGCTCTAGCAGCCATGACTAAGTACACAGGGATACCAGATTTAAAGGAAAATGTGGAACGTAGGGAAGTAACTGTTGCAGTACTAATGGATGGTCTCAGGGAGGATCTAAAGACCAGGGGCCTGATACATTAAGGTTCTTAACTTAAGAAACTTCTTATTTCAGTCTCCTGGACAAAACCATGTTACAATGCAAGGGATGCAAATTAGTATTCTGTTTTGCACATAAGTTAAATATTGACTGTTTTTTTTATGTAGCACACAAATACTTGATAGCTTATTTGTACACTGAAATTTAAAACTGATATTTGTGTGCTACATGAAAAAACAGTCAGTATTTAACTTATGTGCAAAAAAGAATACTAATTTGCACCCCTTGCATTGTAACATGGTTTTGTCCAAGAGACTGAAATAAGAAGTTTTTAATGAATCAGGCCCCAGGATACAAACCTTGTTGCCTTATTGGAGAGGTCTTATGGTAAATGAAATTAGAGGGCATGCCATAGAACATGATAAAAACATATGTAAAAAGGAAAAAGTGCAGAGTGAAAGGCTAATGATGGTGAGTATCCAGACTTTAGAAAGATTACATTCATAACTTTAGATTTATAAAAACCACTATAAGGGGCGAAAGAAACAGAAATCTTTGAAGTGTTTTAACTGCCTTAAGAAGGGACACTTGAGGAAAGATTGCAAAGAAAATATTAGAGCAAAATCTAGAAAATTAGGACCAGGCAAGGCAAATACTAATCAATGGTAAATATTAGTGTGCAGGGTTAGAAAGAGACTTAAAAGTATAGCGTGTTGTTATTGTTTGTTTGTTTTATGTTGTAGTATGTTTGCTTTCCTGATCGCTGGCCGATGGTAAGGAATGAAAATGTTTGTTTCATTTGTTGTTTAAAAATAACTATCTTGTCTTTTCTTTTTCACAGATGAGGATAAACAAAAGAAATATAGGCTTAGTGATTAAAGGTTGGGATGTAGAAGTGGAAAATGTACTCTTGTAAGACTTATTAACAATGGATCATTGTAACACTCTTTGTTTTAGGCTGCAGTGGCTCATGATAATTTGTTTGGCTAAGAGTCATTATTCAAAAATGAAGTATATACATACTTTGCTCTAAATGACGTTTTATGTATTTCAGATAGAAACACATGAGATACTAAGTATGAGTCACTAAGAGTTAATTTTTCATTTCTCTATTATAAGCTAGGAAGTCTGTCACAAAGGTATATAGTTATGGTGATACCGAGTTCCACATGAGCTAATGATGGACGACACTGGATTGCACGGTTGATGTAAGACCCCCTAGTTAAGTATGGGGAGGGGGGTCATAGTTTAGCAAATAGCTAAAGTAATTAGTGGAAGAAATACAGCCATTTTCCCATAGTGTCCAATCCAGCTATAATGTTTACTGTAAAATCTGCTTTTCTACCTTTCTGTTTGTTTTCAAATCCTTGTATTCAAATCCTTGTATTCTTATTATTCGTTGCTCTCCTATTTCACATTTCTTTACATTTCTGTTAGTATCTCTCTCTCTTTTCTTGTATAGAGATACAAAAAGACGTAGACACGGTTTCATTCATGGGGCTAAGACGTTTGTGACATCAGATGGACTCAGGGATCCACACTCTAGATTAACATAAGTCATAGAAGCAGCTAGGGGTTTGTTTTACGTGTATAGAAGCTGCTGATTTTAAGCAGAAAGGTTTTTTGTTGTGGGAATATGATTCATATTTTATAGCTTGCATATCTGTTTTTTTTGTCTCCTGTGCAAAGTGTGCCTTTATGTATATGCACAAAGGGTGGAGAAGATAGGAGAATGTTAGAGGTTAGACATTCAGATATGCACCTCTGTGTAGAACATTGGAGTAGGATTTTTGCCACAAGACATGACATAATGTGAAACCCTAGAAAATGTAAAATTTTCATGTTTTATATTTTTTCACTGTTAGACAGACATGTACTGGATACTGTTCTATTTGAAGAAAGTGTTATAGAGATTGACCCCTTTGCCCTACTCACTTAGCCAAGTAGCTGAACGTGTGTGATTGAAAATGGCATGTGTGTTGGCAGAGGGAAAATCGATTGATATACATAGGTCTTTAGCATTGTTCTAGTCTAGGGGGCGATGTTGAGGCGACTGAAGAACTTTTTATAGCAATGGTAGTACATGAGTAGAACATTACATAGAGGACTTGATAGAGTGACACAGTTACCAACTGAAGTAACTGCTAGTAAAGTCCACACTTACACACACGACTGTACATGACTGTCACACCAGGGCTGACATGGCTGTGAAATAGACAGCAAGTCTTTATGTGACAGCTGACAAATCTATGTGTTATGTACTTGCCCTTAGATTTGCCCTCATTCAAGATGACCGTGATTGCCTCATGAAGTTTCCATCTTAGATCTCTGTTATGAACTTGCCCTTACAATAGCCCTTATCCAAGATGGCCGGGACTGTCTCATGAAGATTCCTTCTTGGATCTCATTTCCTGTTTGGACCTAGAAAAGGCACTTCCTGTTATGAAGCCTTTGCTCGAGTATTGTGTTTGTGTCTGAACCAGATGCTTCCACAGAACCTTGCTTCCTTGTGATTTGGAATACAATTCCTGGATACCTTTACAAGAGCTTTATCTTGTTGATACTTTGGACGTCTCTTGTTGGACTCTTGATAATTACTTATATATCAAAATAAATCCTGCTTATTTCAGAACTACCTGGCAATTGGGTTCCGTTTGTGATACCAGAAGGGTGACACTATGTTTTGTTTTTCGTTGTATTGTTTTAAACGGTGTACACACACATGCATGCATACACATATTAATTAATGTATGATTATTTATGTTACCTGAAGAATTTCTCCAGGTGAAACAAATCCACGTCATTCAATTACCACCTTGCAGGATCCTCAAGTATGCACTGGTGTACCGATGAAATATATCTGGATAAAGGTGTATTGAAATGTTTCTAATGTATTACTGTGTCATACTCAGGGTTTTTGTTATTCAATATAATAGCCCTAGCGTTATAAAAGGTGATAGGGGTATTCATGTTATTGATAATAAATGTATAATGTATGAGCAGTGATAGCGAATTACATACTTTTTGATTAGCCACAAACCAGTGTGAAAATAAAGTAATGGTACTAGCTAGAACTAATTGAATAGAATGAGGGCTGAAACTTGATTGAAGTGGCTGGTAGCTTTGGCCACTAGTCCTTAACCTGTTGTCTTTTGAAGTGTTTTTGACTTTTTGTGTGATGAGTTTGTAACTAAGAGACTGGTCTAGACCTTGAGAGGAAAGGTAAATAGTAAGACAGCATCCGAGAACATTCAAAACACTGTCTCCTGAAAAGTTACACTAACTGTCAGGATGTTGGACCGAGGAGAGTAAGTTGTGGAACTATAATTTCCTATGCTCATGTTATTTGACAGACAAGTACTAAGTGTTGACTACCAGCATCACGTCTTTAGGGGTAGCAGAGAGTACTGGTACCCATTCCATCCACTGCAGAGGAGCCAACACCCGGGGAAGGTTCCAATTACACTTGTGAATCTGTTCTGGGAGGCCCCGAATGCAGTTAGCAACACCTGAGCCAAGGACCTTGTAAAGACAGATGCCCAGCATGAGGTGGTAGTTTTTTCCTGTTCTGTGTTTCTCTCATCTCATTCACTTTTCAGGACAGTCAATTCTTTCAATAGTAGACAGGTGACAGAGGCTGGTTCAGGTAGTGATATTGAGGAGTTGGGGATGAAGGAGAAGTTGGTAGCACAATCGGTCCAGCCAATTACTCTACTCAATTCAGAGGTAAAGGAAAATTTGGAAACCTTGATGCTTGTAGAAAGTTCGAGGGGCTATTGTCTGAGGAGTATTGCATCTGTAAGTACGTTGACCCCATAGTTGAAGAGAGGTACATCCAGAGATGTCAGTCCAGTAATATTTGGACTTGAGCAGGCATCCTTGAGAATGATTATCTTTCTTGGGTGGGTAAGGTTGTAGACCAAACAGTGCTGGGTGTGCTCTCAAGTGCCTCAGAGACTATATCAAATAGGACTAGTTCTCTTTCCACTAAATATTCCTGAGGTACCCGAATTATGGGGTGGGAAGTCACTAGGGGACAGGTAAGACAGCTAGGTCCCTTAGTCTGGAGTCTCCTAATATTTGGCAAGCTGACCACTGTTTTATATACAACGAATCTTGAATCTTGAGTATTGGGATTCTGGGAAGAACGAACAGACAGTAGCCCGCCCCACAAGTGTTGAAGAAAGGAAATGTTGATATTATTGGAATGTATATTTTAACTCAGGATGATGATGTTATTGGTGAACATGAAGTGTTTAAATGTTGTCTGAGCATAAAGACATGCATTGGACGGATGAACCTGTTAGACATGAAGAACTGTAATAGAATATTCTATATTACTGATACATGTTCTATCGTACTCTGTACCCTTCCAAATAATGTATTACATGTTTTGTTGTACCCTTGAAGGGCATACAAAAAGGTCATTTCCAAGCTTCAGAGATATACGGTCTATAGTAAAAGTAAAAAAAAATGTTTTGAGGATTAAGACTCTCTCTTATGGTAACCTGTCTAGATCTACAGACAGCGTGGTCATACACCAAGGGAGACTTACATTACAGAGCAATGAAACGTGGTACTGAGATCCTGCATATAAAATCAAAGGTGATAGTTTATTATAATATCAAAGGTTGGAACTGTCGAAGTCGTATAATTGGATAAACTAAATTATATTGGTTAATATTGTTTTACTGTGCGATTACAATCAGTATGCCACGCAACATGTGGCACGGCGTGATCACACGGTAAAATATGCACGCATACACTCGCACTCTCACATCTAGTTATTTATATATTTCATATTTATAATGGTTCCATTCCACAGTGATTTATGAGCAGATGGTATTTTGGTTATAGTTATATATATATATTAAGGTTCTATGTACACTTTAGTGATATTTAAGGTTCAGGTTGCAGGAACTATGTCATGTTTAGTATCATTTTAATCCCCTATTCATTAGCAGTTGTCTGGTTCATTTGCCGAAGAGATTGCACATTGCATACTCTAGTTAGCAATGTTAGGGAATAAATGTTTAAAGTGATACAGACTGTAAAATGCAAATAGACTAGTTGAAACTGGATTCTTGGCGGGAAATTCGGAGCACATCCCCTGGAGAAATGACCCCACACCTTTGGATATTTTGGTTTAAACTGGCCTATGACCTGCAGTACACTGGACCTTCCTGAATCCTGGACCAACAGAAGCTAGCCACATCATCTGCATTGTTTTCTCTGTAACACTGAGTGTATATAATACAGCTTTGCTGGTACTAGCTCCGTCATTTTCTGACCACAGTATTCTGGAGTGAAGTACTGTAGCGGTACCAGCGGAGCGCAGGTAGCTCAGGCGGACGCAGCGGTATGTATGTATCTTTGGTATCGGCTGTACTGTATTATAATTATGTATTGAGCTGCTAAAACTTTTGCATCTGCTAAATAAATTGTTTGTGCTTTGGAAACACAAGAAATCGCTTAGACAATACTTATTGGAAAACGATAAAATTACTTTAATAGCTATATTAGCAAATCTTTCAAGCACACTTATTTCTCAAAGCTTCTGACTATAACTAACTGTGAGCAGCACAGTGGAACAGTGGTTAGCATTACTACCTCATTGTTCTAGGGTCATGGGTTTGAAACTGATCAGGGCCCTATCTGTGTGGAGTTTATATATTCACCCTGTGTTGGTTAATTGGCTTATGACAAAATGGACATTGAAGTGTGTAGTAGGTAATTTAGGCTATAAGCTCCAATGGGACAGTCATGGCCGCCGAGAGGGGGGGGCAGCTAAATTTTACCCAGGCCCAGCCATGCCAGGGGGCCCAGGCAGGGCTCTCCCTACTAATTTTTTTAAAACAATTTTTTTTCGATCTTTCATTTTTTTTTTTCGCAAGGGGGGGTTCCATTTCGTTTGTTGGTGGAGGGAGCTGAAAAAAAAAATACAACAATACATACTCACCACGTGATAGCGGCGCCGCGTCCCTCCTCTCCTCTCTTCTCCATTCACACTGACTGTCGGGCATGACATCATCAAGTCACGCCCGACAGTCAGTGAGGAGCGCCACAGCCAAGACAAAGCATGAAGAAAGAAGAGAGGACAGAAGAGAAGAAAAGAAAAGAAAGAAGCTAACAAAAGGTAAGTAAAGAAACGGAGAGGCAAGGGGAGGAAAGGAGAAAGGGAAAGTGCTATAAAGAAGGGGGTGAGAGGCACAGAGTAAAAAAGGGGGTGAGAGGCAAAGAGTAAAAAAAAAAGGGGGGTGAGAGGCACAGAGTAAAATAAAAGGTGGTGAGTGGCACAGAGTAAAAAAAAAGGGGGGTGAGACGCACAGAGTGAAAAAAAGGGTGTGAGAGGCACAAAGTAAAAAAGAAGGGGGTGAGAGGCACACGGTAAAAAAAAGGGGGTGAGGGGCACAGAGTAAAAAAGGGGGTGAAAGGGACAGAGTGAAAAAAAAGGGTGTGAGAGGCACAGAGTAAAAAAGAAGGGGGTGAGAGGCACAGAGTGAAAAATAAGGGGGAGAGAAGGACAGAGTGAAAAAGAAGGGGGGAGAGCAGCATGGAGGGCACAGTGTGAGCATAAGTGGGCATAGTGTAGTTGTGATGAAGTGGCACAGTAATGTGTGTGTAATGGCACAGGGGGCTTGTTGCAATGTAGTGTGTGTGAGGTAGGTGGTGGCTAATTAATGGGTGCTGTTTTGCTTGTAGGGTGATGGTGAGGCAATTTAATAGTGTGGACTATTAATTTAAGATGGGGTGGTATGGGGGCTATTGAATGTGGGGGTGAGTTTGGAGAGAATTAGGTCTTTTTACTAAATGTGACTATGAATTATTTAATGGCAGTGATGGTTGCGGGAAATAGGTATTGCTAGGCTGTTTGCAGGAAGGGAAATAGGTTTATTTATTAAATGTGAATAATATGATTTTAATGTTGGGGCTGGGGGAAGGCCTAATTATTAATCGTGGGTGCTATTGATTTAACGCTGGGTCTGGCTGTAAATTTCTAAATGTAGCCATTTTTTTTCCAAATAGGTCCTCCAACATTCCAGGATCCAGACAAGCCGCAACTAAAGAAAGCAGCAGCCACAAGTGGTGAAAGTGAGAAGAATAGGTAGGAGAGAGCAGCAGAGTGTGTGAAATGTTGTGATTCTAGTAGGGACAATGGCAATTTTTGGCGAGTGGTTGTGCCCAATGTAAGGTGCAGGCCAAAACTGAACTCTTTGTGTACACACTGCATTCTTTCTATACTACACTGTGGTGCTAGATGTCTTGAAAGTCAGGAGTGCTGGGACATATGTCACGCTCTGGTAAATTCAGGACCTAGTGATTTTGATGTGCTAGCAACGCCCTAATGGCACATTGACACGCCCCCAATTGTATGACCACACACCCCAAAAAATTTAAGCTTAATCGACTATGAGGGGGGCCCCATGAATTTGTTGTACAGGGGCCCTGAATTCCTCTTGGCAGCCCAGGGGACAGTAACTGATGTGAATGATTACTTATTCTCTGTACATGACTAAAATATTTTGTGTGACTTAAGAGAACAGAATCCTTCCATGGACCAACGAGAGTTCCAATCAACTTTATTGTGGCAGATCTGATATCATCTTACAGCAAAGAGCATAGGCAATAATCAGCAGGAGCTCTCAGTAGAACATGGCAGATGGTTATCAGGCTTCAGAGAGCTGCCTCTGTTCAAATGGTTATATATATATATTATTATTATCATTATTATTAATTTTTATTTATAGGGTACAAGGTACCACAAGGTATCCGTAGCGCCGTACAGGGACAGACAGTATCACAGTACAGGGTGAGACAGCACGGTACAGTAAACAAGAAGCACAGTAACTCAGGAAGCTCAAAATACAGCTAGAGGGGGTGGAGGAAAGGGATAGTCTGCATACACTGGTAGACTCAGCCCAAGAGGGAGGGCGCAGATGACAGGTGAGAGCCACAGAGGGGTGCAGAGAGTAGCAAGAGGGGTCAAAGGGCAGATGGTCCTCAAGGAGGAGACTGAGTAGCTGGAGAGCAGCGTTATAAGTGGTGGAGAACAGGAGGAGTGGTACAATCTATACATATATGTGTATATATATATATATATATATATATATATATATGTCAGCTAAAATGTAGTCAAGCTGAGGTGTGCCAGTTGTGTGTCTGTGTGTGTGTGTACTTGCATTCATATGCTTGTGGAGACATTGACCTGTTTACACACCAACACTGTGGGGAGTCATAGTGGGGACAAAATTTGAGGTCCCCACAAAGCTTCTCAAGGCTAATGAATACAGGGGACCTTGCTGATATGCTCAGCATAAAAATCTGGTATGTCCCCATGAGTCAAAAGTGTGCGTGTGTCCAATGGGGAGGGGAGAAAGTGTGAGTGCCTTCCACCATTATAGGCCAGTATTCCGTCAAAATGTATAGCAGGAGCAAGAAATGGAAGTGGCTGCACCCTGCGGCGCTTTATACACCAAGCGGGTGAAGGCAAAGTGGGGACACTGAAGCATGACAGAGCCCACCGGTAGCTCCGACTATAGCCCAGAGAGCAGTGGAGATGAGTATGCCCCTGACACTTCGGAGGAGAGAGGTGCAGACACTAGCGGTGATGCCCCGTTACCCACCAGCACAGCAGAGTGCAGGTACCCAGAGATGAGTTCTATGTACGACCATTCTCGACCTTCTTGCCCGGCACATGGAGCATGTTCACTGCAAGGACACTGAAGTAGCCTGGGCCCTGAAATTCCCCAAGCACTCGAAAGAAAGGTGCATGCAAATGCCACATTTTTTCGCAATAGGGGCAACTTTGCACACAATGCTGAGGCAATGAGGGCAGGCCATGGAGTTCTAGTCCTGTGCAAACTTCCGGACAAAGAGATGGATGCTGATGGCTTCATTTACTGTGTAGCCTGCCAGGGCTTGTTTGCAAAGTTATACCTGTGGTGACACATGAAGAGATGTAAGCTAAACCGAAGGAGCAACAAGCTCACACATGGCAAGAACAGAGTCTAGTCACTGGGCGCCTTTGCACAGCCTCTTCCACCTGACATCAGTGATAGCTTTTGGAAGCTTTTGAGTGACATGACCCAGGATGAAGTCTTACTAGCAGTCAAAAATGATCAATGCATCATGCAGATGGGACAGCATCTTTTCAACCAGGTCGGATCAGATGTTGGCAGGCACGAGTATATCCGTCAGAAGCTTAGAGAAATGGGCAGGCTACTGCTACAGGCCAGAAGGAGAGAGTGGAAGACTTTACCGCCCCATCGAACTTTCCCGACGTAGTAGACAATGTGAAGCTGGTAGCTGGCTATGACGAGGAGACAGGTACATTTAAGATGCCCTCGCTGGCACTCAAGATCGGGCACGGCATGCAAAAGATAGCGAACATTGTGGAGTGCTGAGCCATAATGGAGGGCTGCACTGCTGCAGTTAAAAACACACAAAATTTCAGGAAGCTATATGAGGCGAGATGGAACGAGTTGATCTCATCAGCTACCTTGAAAACTCTTAAGGAGTCCAAGTGGAACATGCCTCAGCTCTTACCTTTCACGGAAGATGTGAAAAGCAGCAAGCCTACCGAAATGAGCTATTCACCAAGCCTAAGGTTATCCACTGGGCACTACTTGCAAGAATCACCCTGGCACAGGTGAGATTGTTCAATCGAAGAAGGTAAGGGGAAGTTTCAAAAGATGTGACCCCTTAGCGCTTTCTGAGGTTGAGAGGAAGATCTGCCGGCACTTCACTCGCATTGAAATCCGAAGAAAACGAGGGAGAAAAGTCCTCTTCTTGTTGACACCAGCCATGCAAGCTGCAATGGAGCTTCTCGCAGGAAAACGTGACAAATGTGGAGTGGATGGCTAAAATTTCTATATGTTCACCATACCAGCTGCCTTGTCACACTTCAGAGGTTCCGATTGCTTATGGCTGTTTGCCCAAGAGTGTGGGGTCAGACATCTCCACACGCTGTCTTCTATGAAGCTTCGAAAGCACATTGCCACTCTCTCGAAGGTCCTCAACCTAAATGACACAGAACTGGATCAGTTGGTAGACTTCCTTGGGCACAACATCAGGGTGCAGCGGCAGCATTACCGCCTCCCAGAAGGTACTCTCCAACTCGCCAAGATCAGCAAGCTGTTAATGGCTTTCGAGAGTGGCTGACTGGCCGAATTAAAGGCAAGAATTTGGATGGGGTGCACATTGATCTGGATGGTAAGTGGAAAATCTGGTGTCTGATGTATGCTTTTGACATTGACCTTGGTCATTTACATATCTGTTTCTTTTCAGAACCGGTCTAGCTACAGAGTGACATGTCGGATGATGAGCAATCCCCCGTGACAGAGGGACAATTTGCAAAGCGTTTAGTCGACACTTCCACATCAGAAGAGAGGCGGTGTATGGACCTGACAACACGGAACCAGTGACCAGCCATGGCTTCCATAGGTTGGTGTAGCACACAGTTTTGCTAGGCAAAAGAACTTTGCCTTCTCTGTATTTTGCGGAGCCATAATAGACCACTCTACTTCCTTTCAGGTTACAAAGAAGTGCAAAATCCTGGGACAGAGCGGAGGTCCAGACTGTGGAGAAACACCTGATTATACAGACATGCCGGGTGCCCGGAAAACGAGACTGTGTTGCTTGCCTCATGGCTAAACTATCCATACTGAAATATCGGAACTGGTCGGGGGTAAAATTCTGCACAAAGAACCGCATAACCGTTTCAAAGAGGGATTAAACTTGTTGAAATGATGTAAAGTGGTTGAACAGGGCTGTAGCCTTCATGGCTAAGTGTCGGTGTAAGCGGGCATGCGGATGTCATCAGATGGCCAGAATACACAAAACTTTCCCTACCATAGTTATTATTTATTAATTTATGTATGCAGGAATGTGGATGTGCTCAGACAGTCAGAATACATGACACTTTCCCCTTCTTGCAGTCTGTGTCAGCACTTTATGCAAAGTCAAAGTGTAAATCTCATGTGGTAACAAACCGCTCCTAAACATACTACTATCATTGTTCTGTCGACAAGGCATTAAAAGGGGTGTCCTATACGCCATGTTCCAGGCATAGGTCCTCACGATGCAATAAAAACAAGTATGCGTGTGTGGGTATATATATATATATATATATATATATATATATATATATATATATATATATATATAAAGATAGATAGATAATGTCTAATTTTATGATTCTAATATCATTTTAACAGTAATGGAGCAAGCAATTAAATGTTCATGTTATGCCACACAGTAATGCCCCAGTTCAAATTATGCCACATAGTAGTGCCACCAATTCATATTATGAAATAGTGGTGCCCCTACTTTGTATTATGCCACACAATTGAGCCCCAAATTCATATCATGCCTCATAGTTGTGCCCTCATTTCATGTTATGCCACATAGTTGTCCCCACTATTCATAATAAGCCACATAGTTGCCCCGCTCTATTCATAGTATGCCACATACTCTGTTTGTCCCCCCTATTCATAGTATGCCACATAGATGTGCCCCTCAGTTTTAATACTGCGCTTACTTACCTTTGGAGAGACACATTTTCCGTTAGAGAAATCCCGGGAGCTGCTTCAGTAAAGCAGCTGATGAAACTTCTGCGCATGCACAGAAGCTCCGTTTCAGCCATCGTCAGCTGTTTTAGTGAGGCAGCTGCAGCGCCGGCGTGCCAGACAGAAGTGGTCCACGTGCCAGGTGTTGCCGACCCCTGCTTTAGAGGCTAGAGTATCTCATCTTTGCTACAAATGGCATATACTGATAAGACCACCTGTGGGCATGTCAAGCATTTTTTTATTTTCTTAACAAACATGGTTTTCAAACAAGCATATTGCTCATCAATTCATAACACACTCATAAATTCTATTTTATGTAATCTCTAAGCAAAACAAAATGGCTTCTAAGCTTCTTACACAAAATGGCTTCCAAACCTATATTATCCAACACTGACTTTGTAGGGCTTTCCGTTTTAAAATTCAGGTTTACACGTCCTTCATTGAAAAAACTGTGCAAATTCACAAAAAAGGGTCATCTCCACGTTTGACCTGGCATTTCAATTTTTTCTCATTTACTTAATATCATGCTAGAATTTGTTGAGGTTTTGTGTGCTTCTATGAACAAAACATACACTTACCTTCTTAGGCCTATAAATCTCATTCATATGACTATTGTTCCATGCACACATCTATTACATTTGTGTTCATAGAGGCATACTTTGTGTTCAAATACAGGTGCATTGATTTTGCAATTGTAAAATGGTTCTTTTACCTTGAGCTCCGCTTATTCATAGTGCTTAAACTGTATGCAGTTTCATTGTTGTAAAATAGTGTCTTCAATTTGTCTGCTATTCCATTTTGGAGCAATATCATTCTATCCAAATTGTGCTGTTGCAAAGGACACCACTGACTGATAATATAAACATTCTGTTTCCTTTCTGTCAGCGATGTTTGTATTGCTGCTTGGCAATGCATGTTGGATAAATAAGTATATTTGACATGATTACCTGCCAATTTCCTTTCCATTTAATCTTATGCTTAGGAAAAAAGTGTCCATTTCACAGATTTTTTTTTTTAAAGAGAAACCAGAATGCTGCTTTTAAATGAATGATCATTTTGTTGAGTTTATTTCATGCTTGCCAACTGCAGAGGGGGCGCGACTGAAGGGCGGGAGGGGGCGGGGCGAGGCTAATTGGCCTCACCCCGTGAATCACTGAGAATCGCGTCAAATGACGCGATTCTCTGTGAAACCTGGGATGCGGGAGAAATGCCAGCTGACCCGAATTTCGGGGATGTCTTTCCGGGAGAGTTGGCAAGTATGGTTTATTTATATGTGTTTTAACATTCCTGTATTCTAAGACCTACAATAGCTAGTTTAATCTAACGACCTTGGGGAAATTTACTAAAATGTGGTTTGAACAAACTACAGATTTCATGTTGTTTGTAAACTCTGCAATTTACTATTCTAAAATGCACATAAAACATCAAATGGCATGAATGGCAACCCCCAGATCTACGAAAAAATGATCAAGGTCCCAGACAAGAGCTTGCAGTATACTTTCACAGTAAGTACTATGAGGAGCCCATTGCTACTCAGCAGAGCTAATGAACATTTTGTCCATCGCCCAGAGAACCAGGTGGCTAGGCTCGGGAAATTAAGGGAGTGGACTTTTTTTCTGTATTTATAATTTGCACAAGTGAGCCTGGCACTTGCATAGTAAACCATTACTTGTCTACTTTTTAAACTTCTCCTCCAGGAAATGCCCTAAATGCCCTCAAAATGTAAACATCTCTTTGAAGACATTTTTGTGAATTTTGCATTTTACAAGCACCAACTCAATGCACAAATCTAAGCCAATAAGTAAAAATGTAATTGTTTATTATGGTGCATTTTGACCCAAAGCAAATAAAATATACAGATATTTTTTGAAAAAGGGGGGAAAATGAACATATATAAGAGTTTTATGACGAGTGAATGTTTTAGCACCACATAATATTATATTAGAGTAATTTAAACCTCAATGATTTCGATTAGATATTTCCTTTCATTATTTATTTTTATTGAAATTTTTAACCTGTTTCCTCTCCTCCTTCCATGTTTGGTGAGGTCTCTGCCCTCTCTGTTTCCTCTCTTGAGCATGATTCTGCTTACTGTCAGCCTGGACTTCTGCTTGTCAGCTTCTGTGAGTGCCACTGAATTTAGTAATGCTCTGGCTAACAAGTACAGCTGCCTTTTGATTTGAGCATGTGGTCAATTATCAGTAACTCAATCATTTCTAGCCAGATATACACAAAAATAATTTTTGTCCACACCAGAACTTATTCAGACTCTTCCTCTATCCTCATATTGAGCAGTATTCTGAATTTCTAACATCAGAGGAGGTGCTATCCTATCATTAATGACACTAAACTAACTAACAGACTACAATGGAACTCACAAAGGCAGTCCAGTCCACTGATTGATAATATGCATTAAAAGGTATATATTTATTGAATCCTCTTTAAAATATATATGTAGCTCTCTACATATCTGGACCTGAATATGGTGATATAATTACAAATATAGATAAGTGAAAAAGAAAAAGAAAATAGTGCTACAACTATATAAAATTCTACCAGTCCGGTCGGAGGGCTGGAGAGTTATGTAAGTATTTAATTATATTTATTTGTGTATATTAATGCTACTAGTGTCCATTCAATATTCAAAAAAACTCTATCCAGTGTGTCATATGAAGTTCTTATATAAATTGTTAACTTTACTCTATTTTAATACGATTATTATATATTATATTTATATATTATATTTATATATTATCTTAATATTAGTAGTATATCCTAATGGTATAGTGTCTTTATTTCTCATAAAAGAAAACAAACAATGTTATATCATTTTGGTGCATACTTTTTTTTAGAATATTTGGATAGATATATAGATAGACTAATAGATATTACACAATTTAAGGGATTCTTATAGTTTCCTATATTTTGGTAATGCTATTAGAGATTTTTATGAAACAATTTAAAACTTATTGTTCTCTGATATTGATCTGGCTTCTACGAGTATCCTGATGTGCTATAGAAGCCAATGATTTATATTAATGACTATATTGCCCCACTATTGACTTAAATGTCATCAATATTCATGCAAAGTTGTATATATAATATATTTAAATTGTTCCAATACTGATTGAGCATTATATCACCACCTAGAGGTGCAGTAGAGGAACTTACATTCCTGCTTTTATCTTTCTCTATTATGCCTAAATAGTATGAATAATGTTTAAATAAATATGTTAATAACCTGGCCCTCTGAACGGTTCTGTAGAATTGTAGATACTTGTAGTACTATTTTCTTTTTTTCTTTTTCACATATCTATATTCTTAAATATATCACCATATTCAGGTCCAGATAACAAATGTTTGCAGAGGTGTCAGGACCCTGGTGAATTGAACAATCAGGGCGATCCTAGAAGAAGGACCCACACCAAAGTACTAATGTAAGAATTGGATGTGCTAAAATGTGTGTGTTTTGGAAATAGCATTAGGTAGGTTATGTGCTTATATTTCTATATGGTCTGTGATATATTCAGCTCTCTTTCTAATTAACAAAGCCATGTGGGCTTTCTGTGGATGTTGGCTGTGGAAGAGGACAGAGTACAAAATTTCTCGCTCCTCATTTTGAAACTTTTTTTTTCTAACTCCCCAATAATACCCATTTAACACCGTGCATTAAAACACACCTGGAGCAATTTACACTCTTGCCAACAGGGCACAACAGTAACAATTAAACACTTAACATTGTGACACTTACTTATAACCTATGATGAACATATTTACAAGCTATGCATCTTGCTTTCCTGAGATATATAATATCAGAAAAGACTATTCATAATTAGAAAACATATGAAGAAGTGAAGACTCCAAAAGCAAATATCCAACTAGATAATTTACGCCTTGCTGGTTATTTACATTATATTGGTATAATTAGGTGCTTTCATTGTAGTTATATATACTGCTCTAAGACACTATATTTTTGTTTTTGAGACTAAGGTGGCAATTTAATTCCCCATTGCTTGTAATAATGCTTCATGCATAAAAATGTGATACATTTACAGCTTAACATAATTGTATTCCTTACCCTTTCATCTTATTGCAAACAAAACAAGGAAGTACAGGGCAGTCGCAAAAGTGACTATTCAGTTCTTTTTGCAAAATTTTTTAGCTTGCATGAAATTAATATTGCCTCAGTCTGCTCAATACAGATTAGGTAGTGAAAGTGTGCTTGACTGTTACTTTAATTCATGAATAATGTGTATTTTAATATAATAACATTAAAAGCTGATGCAACTGCTCGCTATGAGCGTCTGCTGCCGCGATCACTATTGAGGATAAGTGTCACCCATGATACTGACAAAAGAGACGTCTAAAAAAGAATTTATTGGTTAAATCATTTTTTTTCAGCGCAGATTTAATTACTCACTTGTGTTCATTTGAGTAAGAAACAAACAAATAGTGTAAACTGCATGTGAAAATGCACATAAATGCTATGTGTTTGATATGCAGCTCACATGTTATAAACAGCAGGCTGGATGTGTTCGCATGCATTTTCAAATGTGTCCAGATGAATGGCAAGAAGCGTTTTCCATTCATTTCAATATTCCATTCATTTCAGTGATGTACCAGTGTGTAGAAACCCCATTGAAATTAATGGGATATTACATTTAATGGGAGAGGCTTTGCCAGTAAGATGTAAGAAATATAAAAAAACCAAACCCTCTTCCTTAAATCCCTAAACACTACTAATTGGTGTGAGCTGGTTCTGATTAAAGCAGGGAGACAAGAAGCGTAGGGGTCATCTCAGGGCTGCCATCAGTGGGGTACAGAGAGCACAGTAGTATGGGGCCCAACAGCAGATTGGGGCCCCAATAGCCTTGGGCCCAAACAAATCTATTAGGGATGGTGGCCTCCGCAGTGAATTAATCAAGGTAACAGGTGCCATTTCTAGGCTGCGCTTGAGTTGTGAGAGTTGGTGTGGGGGAGACCTCTGTGCGTAATTAAGAATATAGCAGTGGGACCCCTTGTAGGCAGCATATCTGCCTCCACTGCCAACATGTCAGGGCCCACAGTTGCCACTATTTGTTCCAGTCCCAGCCCCCCAGGTGCCCAGTTCCCAGAGAGAGATTAATTAAGAATGTCACAGCACTGTCAATAGAGAAGAATTGAAAGGAGACAGCAAGAATACGCAGAGAGGTAAGTAAACTACTGCAGGGGTTAGATGGAACCGGGGATGGGGACGTGACTGTAGAGAATGGGGGGAGGCAAATGTTGGGTTGAGAATAATTTAAAAATGAAGGTTGATTGAGAGAAGGAAGGAGGGTGCCCTGCCTGTTACATTTGTTCAGGGCCACATAATTTCTGATGGCAGCCCTGGTCATCCTACTAAAGTGAAAACCAGCATCCTACTGGTGAGACTGAGCCGTCACACAATAACTAGCCTGCAGCATGGGGTTCCCCGTCATAGTGGAAACCAGGACCATCCTGGTCAGCTTTGGAACCTCTGTTTGGAGAATGGCCCAAAAACAATGCAATTTCTAGTCCTGTGCTGATGTGCACTGGATCTTTTGCTTGTCTTCACAGCCCGATGGGTGAAAAAGATTGGGAACCCTGCAGTACGACCGAATAATGTTCCACATGTTTAACTTCATTCTGTGTTATTTTTTTGTATCTTGATTCCCTTAGTGTACAGAGCTATGTAATATGTTGGTGTTTTATGAGTAAAGGAGAATAATAATAATAATAATAATGGAATTTATGGTTTGACATATTATTTTAATGTGGGTTATTTTTAGTAGTTAGTTGAGTAGTTTGAATAATTTTAAAAATGTAAACTGGACTCCACTGTTACTGGTAATGTACCATGCGGTATAAATTTCAAAACAAACTATATAATTTCTGCAGTGCCTTCCATTTGAGGAAGGATCGGTAAATGATGCCTTTGTAGATCTAACTGCATGTCCATTGGTTCAACATTGAGAGGTTTCTAAAGGTTGTAAAAGTGAAATTCTCATACGGCAAAGAAAAATGAGTGTCCTTGCTTCATTTCAGAAAACAATAGGTTATATGTTTTTCTACATTACATCAAGGTTATGTGTAATAAAAACACAAAGATTAATAATGTGAACGGTTCTCTGGGTGGTAAAAAATAAATAAAAATCTTTAGTATAATAAACTTTAAAGAAATGTGTTTTAAAGTATGAATATTTTATATTAAGATTGCATTGAGCTACTATTCATAAGTTTTTTTTGTTTATTTTATATACGGGATTTAGTTTTAGAATAAACTTTTTGAAAGCATAGTATAAATACTGTAGGAAGTTTGTATTACTGTGATTATTGTGCTTTGTAGGGTATATTTATTTAAAATATTTTTATATGTATATAAAATTATATATATTATTTAAAAATATTTACATTAAACATATAATTTTAGAATTAGTTTAGAATTGCTATGATGTTGAAATAGTAAGGTAACCTAATAGACAAATTGGGCAAAATGTATAGCTATAGAAATCAGATCTACAAATGCTTTCTGGTGCAGATTGTCGGTCACAATGTGGATCATACGGGGTCTCATTTATAGTTGCACATAAATGGATTTATTCTGCATAATTTTGTGCTTCACATGCAACCATACCAGGCCTTTCTCCCAGAATCACTTTATTTTGGCCCCCGTGGTGCGCTGATGCCCTGCACTTGACACTTGGAGATCCAAGTTTTCACATAGTAAATACAACTTTCTCTTTTATTAATAAGACAGCATTCTCTATTATGTATATAACTGCATTAACCTATTTGTACATATCATAATAATGTGTGAAAATGTGTTTTGATCACATTATTAGATTGTGTACAAATAGTGTAATGCCACTTCTGCAGTCAGTACAAACTCTTATGCCTAACTCTTGCTTATCCTATTCTTCTGTCAAGCATACATACCCACACTGGTAGGCCTGGAGTACATACTATTCTTTGTGAGCTGTTATAATATTATATAATATTATTCATCATAATGTTCATCCAGCATAACACACAGACATGTCTTGTGTGCTAAATTATCTCAAAGGTACGCAGATATACTTGTATTAAGCAGTAGCCACCAATATTGTATGTGGTTATATTACTACTGTACATGCTGTTTTCACAATTCTTAGAAAAAATCATGAGGGAATACAAACAAGGGAAAGAGGCAAATGGTGAATATTACATTCTGTCCAAGCATACTCAAGTAAAGTGTCATTGGTGGTATGTACCATCAACTGACTCTACAATCATCTACAATATTAGACATCCACCACTGGAGTTGCACAACCGGAATTAACACCGGGATGTTGGTAAATCAGAAGAAAATCCTGTATTTCCATTGCCAAGTTGCTTTTATTTATGCTTACAAAACTTTATTTTGCCTACTTTTTGGCTCTGCTTTAACAATCTGCTTTATTGCTTATGGTAATTGCAGTTTCAGGTAGACCGGATCCTTAAGCCTCATGGATATCTTGCTTTCTTTTCCTATCATCCCTATATGAAAGTTCATTACAAAAACTTTACAGAACAGATGTCAAGGTTCTGCAGAGAGGTCAGAATTCTGGATTTGTTTTTAAATACCTTACCGGGGTTTGTAATTATTAGCTAAATGCCATATATATCAATACTGACCTAGTCTATTTAAACTGACCTGTTCATTTTAGAGTCTAGTTTCAATATATATCTGTAGGGGGTGTCACCAAGCATATTTTCCCACAACCTGATAAGGGTTAATTCCATCTCCTCATGGCCTGTCCTTACCTCAGCTCTTTTAGCCCAATTAATTAGAGCGGCATATGTTTTCAGTCTATATGGTCCCCATCATTTTATAATATTATTATTTGCTGCTGATGTCCTGCTAATGCTTTCCAACCCCCTAATTTCGCTTTCAAACCTACTTGAGGAGCTTAAGAAATATGGTTCCCTATTGGATTATAAAATAAACTACTCTAAATCGGAGGCTCTCTCGCTTCAAGTATCCAGCACAGTTAAAAGCATACTAGAGTCTTCGTTTAACTTTCAATAATGGCCCAAAGCGTTGCACTATTTAGGGGTTCAGATCACGAAAGAATACAAGCAGCTGTTTCACCCTAATCATACCTCCCTTTTTGACTCCATAACAGAGATCTTTCAAAATGGGATTTACTCTTTATTTCCTGGTTTAGTAGGATTAATTTCATAAAGGTGAATGTTCTACTCCGAATTTTTGTTTCAGACATTGCCCATACCAGTCCCGGGGACGTTTTTAGCGAATCTTTAACTAATTTGCGGCAGATTCATTTGGCAGGGAAAAAATCGAGGCTCAAACGGTCTTGTCTAGCCAAGCATACCCAATCGGGAGGATGTGGGCTCCCGCTTTTTGACCGATATTATTTTGCAGTCGATCTCAGCCATATTATTTCTTGGCAGTCGACCACGGGTACTAAGAGATGGGTTGACCTGGAGAATGCACTTACACCAGATTGCACCCTGCACTCTCTCCCTTGGCTCCTCCGTAGTCAGAGGCTGCAGTCTACTCTCACCCTACCATACAATTTACAGTTGATATTTGGGACAAATTACATAAAAAATGGAAATGTACTTAGTTTCCCTCCCCTCTCACTCCATTATGGCATAACCCGGATTTCCCAGCTGGTAACTCCAAGGCATATGCATCACCGTGGCAGAAAGCGGGTATTACTCAGTTTATCCACATACTGGGGAAATTTGCTCTCCAGACCTTCCTGGATCTGCGAGAGAAAATGGGACTCCCTTCGTCCTTGTATTTTGCCTACATTCAAATTAGAGGCTTTACACAAACTTATTTCAGGTCTATCAGACCACACCCTTTGAGAGGAGTTGTTTTGCCCAGATTGGAGTCCTAGCGTTGATTTCTCAGGTTTACCATGCCTTTTTGAACCCAATGAATCGTTCGAGACCTCATGGGAACTTGACACTTGCAAAACTATGGATCAGGAGGGATGGTCCCAGCTCAGAACTAGGATCTCCAAGATCTCCATTAATACATCGATTAGAGAGAACACATTCAAGGTTTACACAAGATGGCACATGGTGCCCACGAGACTACATAAAATCTATCCAGGTAAGTCAGATCTTTGTTGGAGGGGCTGTGGGGACGTGGGGTCTTTCTATCACATATGATGGACATGTCTAAGCATTTCCAAGTTATGGTCTCAGGTCTCTGCTTTTATTACTATAATTTTGGAAGTTGAAGTGTCCCCGGACCCAATGGTCATGCTATTATGTTCTCCGATCAAATCCCTCAACAAACACAGTAATAAGCTTGTACAAATTGTATGTGCTGCGACACTTTGCAAATAGCTAAAGAATGGAATTCTCCTCGTCCTCCAGGCCTCCAAAGCATAATTTTTCCGGTCTGGTATTTAGACTCAATGGAATATCTCACAAGTCTACTTCACGACAAAATATTACATTTTCACAAGGTATGGGATCCCTGGTACTCTTTGCATCAGTCTTCAATGCCTGCTACCCAGTAAACGGCATCACCTGTATTTGTTTTATGGTTCCTTACATTTTCATGCTGTTCTTACCCTCTGGTACCAATGTACTCAAGGGGCCCCGTGGGGGGGATACCAATCGTCCCCCAGAATATATTGGTGGGGTCTGTGTGCCCCCGGGGGGTTGGTGTGCCGGCCGCATCCCTTCCTGGGACCACATGGAGCCTCTTTCTTTCTTTTTCCAAACTTTTTACTACATTCTCTCCTTTAGACTCCTCCTCTTCCCTTTTTTCCCTTTTCTACCCCCCGCCCTTCCTTTCGGGGGGGGGTGGGGAGAATAGATAAAGAAAGAAAAAACAACACCATGGTAAATCCCAACAACAGAGAGTTTTAATATCAAGATATTAATCACTTTTGATATTATGTTATTTTCACTATAGACCCATTGTCGGGAATCTTCAAGTCAAAGAATTATATCACTTCTGACATCCTCTTATTATCTCTATAGGCTCATTGTCGTTGACTTTATTCACGAAATCACCTGATAGAATGTATACTACATGTTGTACTAAACTGATTTTGTGTTTGTTTCCTTTTTCTTTTCACATTGATTCATTCTATTTAAAGTGACTCAGTATTCTTTACATGTACTATTCTGGAACCCATGTTGTTGACGAAAATAAAGAGTTTAAAAAAAAAACGAACAAAAAATTATTCCTAACAAAAACTCACCCATCTTAAAACTTGAAATTGACTTGGTTATGAAATAGTTAAAATGGCTGTTCTTTAAGGTAGTAGTGATAAAAAATATATTAAAAGAAATGGGTGTTTCAGGAATTAAATCTTTTGAAATATGTGCTCAAAGTCATACAATTTAGGATAAGTGGACTCCAGAGATCACATCAAGTGTTTACAAGTATACTAATTCTCATTAGAGATGCTCACTAACACCCGTGAAGTGGTTTTGGTATTGATTTTGGATCTGGATTAGCTATGTGTTTTGGTTTTGGCAAAACTACCCTTGTGTTTTGGTTTTGGATCTGTATTGTATTAAAAAAAATTGCTAAAAATATGCTAAAATCACATAATTTGGTTCTTTTTTTGATCCTACATTATTATTAACCTCAATAACATACACATTCAAACAAAGATTGCAGCAGTTCTTGCCAGTGATAAGAAAAAGGCCATTGTCATGCCTGGGCATAAGAACAAAAATCCACCTCTTATGCAATATATTTTTACACAAATCCTGACAACAGTTGTCTAGTCATTTGTAGCATTTGTAAAGCCACACTCAGTAGAGGTAGGGACCTTAACCATCTAAGATCCTCATCCATGTTACGGCATTTGAATCAAGTTCATGGAAAGCTGTTGGGAAAATCAGAAACTTAGGTTAAAAAAATAACAACAAGCAGTCCAACATCAGCTACCTCCCTTCTCTCATTTAGATCCCAGCACCTGCAATCTACACCCCCAACACCTTTATCATCAATATCCTCAAAAGTGATGGGAGTTAGTCCTACATCCAAGTTGCTAAAGCTAGATGACTCCTCCACTAACCATGATTCCTCTGAAGAATTATTGAGCGTAAGTCCCGCTGTTGTTGCTACCGAGGGTGGATCTTCAAACCAGGAGAAGACTACTAGTAGTTTACAACAATTGACTGTTAAACAATCCTTTGCTAGATTTAGAAAGTAAGAAAGCTCTCACCCAGTCGCAAAGCAGATCACAGACGCCATGGGGACTATGCTATTATTAGATCTGCGTACAATATCCACTATTAATGCAGCTGTTGTTAGACAATTACTTGAGGTCTTGTGTCCCTGCTACCAAATTCCAACATGACACCATTTTACTAGAAAAGCTATTCCTCACATCTGCTAGAAGGTTAGTAAAAATGTAATTATTGGGCTACAAAATGCCATTCTACCCACTGTACACTTAACTACTGATATGGGGACAAGCGGATCTGAGCAAACTAAAGATTATATGACTGTGACAGCTCAGAGGGTCGGTGATTTGCCTTCACCAGCAGGAACAGCAGCAGCGTATACCCAAGTATGTCACATTTTTCTGAGGAAGGGTACTCTGTGTATCATCTGCTTCACTAATAGGCATATTATTGTTATTATATATATATATATATTATAATTAGTGTCAATAGTGTTATCGAGGATAAGGTCACCTCTAAAAAAGAGATGGGTTTGCAAAGAGCATCTAAAGATTTGAAGGCTGTGGGAAAGTCGGATTGAGCGTGGTAGGGAATTGGAGAGCAACACAGGAGAAGTCTTGAAGGCTGGAGTAGGAGGTGGTTATCAGACACGACACAAGGTGCAGGTCAGAGGTAATACCGCTGACAACCTGTTTTAAAAACTAAGGGATGTCATTTGCAACACGGCTTATCCTGCTTCGAATCTGCTGAGAATATGTGATTTTTGATAATGCCACCAATATTGTTAGAGCATTACAGCGGGGGAAATTCCATCACATTTCCTGCTTTGCTCACACAATCAACTTGGTGGTACAGAACTTTTAAAAAATTACAATGACATGCAGGAGATGCTATCTGTGTCCCGAAAAATGTAGGTTCATTTTTGTGATTGTGCAATAGCATGTAGGAGAATGCAGTGGCTGCAAGAAGACTAGAATTTGAGGGGGGATGTACTTTAGTCCAGCGAAGTAGTCACCTGTGAAGAAAGTGCAGACACGGTTAGCTTGAGTCAAGTGAATGCCTTAATTATATTTTTGGAGAAGCAGCTAGAAAAATTTGTTGAAGTCGTATAATTGGATGAACGAAAGTATATTGGTTTAATATTGTTTAGCCATGTGAATGCGACTCGTACGCTACGTAACACTTTGCGTGGTGCGTTCGCACGGTAAAATCCGCACACTCTCGCATTAGAACATTTAGTTATTTATATAATTCATATTCATATTGGTTCCGTTACACTGTAATTTATGAGCAGATAGCATTTGGTTTATTATTAGTTTATATAATATGATTATATGTACACTTCAGTGTTATTAAAGGTTTAGGTTATAGGAAAGGTGTCATGCCTGATATCATATTGAAGCCCTATTCATCAGTAGCTGTCCCGTGCAGTCGGCGAAGTGATCGCTCATTGCATACTTTAGTTATTGATATTAGGGAATATACCTTTTGTATGATGCTGGCTATGAAAGGAGCAGACCCCCTGGAGAGACGACCCCCTCCTTTGGATTCCTTAGATTGAATCAGCCTATGAACTGTTTGCCCTGGAGATACCCTTTGTCTGGACCTATGGAAGCAAGCTACGTCATTTGCATTGTTCTCTGTAACACTGAATGAATATATATGATCACAGCTGCAGCTGCTAGCTCAGTCTACTCTGACCACAGTTATCTAACAGATACACTGTTTCATTGGGACCCATGGAAGCGCAGCGATTGCAGCGGTATGTATGTATTTATCTTTTGGTATTGGCTGTGCTGTCACTGGAGACTTTAAAGAACACTGACAGCCCTATTATTACATTATTACATTATTATTATTATTTCTGCAATGACTCTTAGCAATGGAGCATTCCTCTATATGTGTTACCTCTATAACACAGTAGAATTTGCCTGCAAATTCAGAAGACAAGCCTGCTTGCCCTCCTATTTGTATTTCAGCAATGACTCTTAGCAATGGAGCACTCCTCTTTGTGTGTTATTGTTACGAGCTGTGGCGGCTCTGGGCACCGGGCTGGGAGAGGGATGGCCGGGGGGCACACAGGCGGCCGCATCCTATGACAAGGGATGCGGCCACGTCGTTGATGCGGGCGCATCCCCTGTCATGTGATGTGGCCGCCTGTGCGCTGACACGGCCGCCGGGGTAAAACTGTGTTTTTTGCATCCGGGGGGCGGCCGGCCTACCCCCTGGCCCTAATAGCCGTTTGACCCAGCGGCCTGGGGGGCCGTTGCCCCCCTGCCCCCCGGGCCAGCCCGCCCCTGAGCTGCGATCACTTTGATCGGCAATACCAACTATCACACGGTGCCAATGGCCTGGTCCCACAGAAAATCCTCGTGATTCCCCTACCGGTCCCTCTGGGAGTGGGCGCGGACTTTTTCCTGCCTGAAGTGAGCTCCAGGGTGGCACATTAATCTCTGAGGCCTACTCCCTTGCAACTGCTTTGCACCATTTCAGCTGGCTGGTCCCCTGCACCCCTTGCTTCTCGCACTTATTCCCGATCGCTGTAGCATACATCTCAGGCTGCTGACACATCGCAACACCTGCCACTGCAGTCGGATCCTCCCGAGCCATGTGGGTTCCATTTGGGCTACCTCTGATCCTGGTCCAATCAACGCCGGCACACCTGACGAGAGACACCTCTCCTGGCACTCATTGCAGGTCCTCTGGTATCTCCAACCCAGTCCAGGACATCCAGGTACGGCTTCTTCTGCTCCTAACTTTTGCTGCCATCAATAGATACAAATCTCCGGCTGCCTGCAGCACAAGTCTCTCCTATAGTTGATCTTTCAGCTGCCAGAAACTCTGTAACTACTAGGTCACACAGCACGGTACAATTTTGTCGCGTTGAGTCGGTCACAATCACAATCCCCATACTTTGATTGAGACTTTACTACCCCCTGTTGCAGACCTCAGGTATTGAAGCCTCAACCATCACAGGTATCAGTCCACAAGTACCTGTGCCCCCCATTTTCAGTAACTCTGTCCCCTCTGATCACTCTGCACCAGCAACTAGTTGTAGAGGACACCGTATAGTTTCCCTTTAACTGAGTTGCAACCCTGATTTAAAAGGAGATTCACCCTATTCACCCTATATACCCCTGGTCAGGAACCTCTGGAGCTGCATCCTCCTTCACTCCTCTATTTATGCAGATTCTTCATCAATCTGCCCTCTCGGGAGAGGCATACCCTCCTCTCTCGCAGATTTTTCATGAGCTAATTGTTCACCACGTGCTGACAGGGGAAGGGGCTTCTTCTGCACCTATGTTCTGATCTATGTATATATAAGACCTCCCACCACCATGGGCCAGTTCTTTATATTGTGCTATTACAATACGTCTGGACTTGCTCTCCCTCAGTTCATTCCTCCCTTCTCCCAGATCTACTATCTTCCCCCACTATACTATTATTGTAATTTTATCATTTTCCAATAAGCATTGTCTAAGCGATATGTGTTTCCACAAATATTTTATTTAGCAGATGCAAAATTTAGCAGTTCAATACATAATTATAATACAGTATACCAAATATATACATACATACCACCGCGCCCTTCGCTGTGCTCCGCTGGTACCAGCTTACAGTACTTCACTCCAGAATACTGTGGTCAGAGATGACTGACTTTGTACCAGCTAGAGCTGTATTATATACACTCAGTGCTACAGAGAAAACAATGCAGATGATGTGGCTTGCTTCTATTGGTCCAGGTTTCAGGAAGGTCCAGTATGCTGCAGGTCATAGGTCAGTTAAAACCAAAGTAATCCAAAGGTGGGGGTCATCTCTCCGGGGGTTGTGCTCTGACTTTCCCGCCAAGAATCCAGTTTCAACTAGTCTATTAGCGTATTACAGTTTATATCACTTTAAACATTTATTCCCTAACATTAATAACTAGAGTATGCAATGAGCGATCTCTTCGGTGAATGATATGGACAACTGCTGATAAATAGGGGATTAAAATGATACTAAACATGACACAGTTCCGGCAACCTGAACCTCAAATAACACTAAAGTGTACATATAATCATAATATATAAACGAAATAATAAACTAAATACTATCTGCTCTTAAATCACTGTGGAATGGAACCATTATAATATGAAATATATAAATAACTAAATACGAGAGTGCAAGTGTGTGCGTGCGTAATTTACCGCGTGATCGCGCCATGCTATGTGTTACTTGGCATACTGATCGCAATCGCACGGTAAAACAATATTAACCAATATACTTTCGCTCATCCAATTATACGTCTTCGAAAATACCTAAGGGCAGAAAACAGCATTCCAAAGGCCTTCCTCAGTATTTTGCAAAACAGACGACTCCAGCCTCTCATTCTGGTAGAACAGACTCTCCATTATCCTCTGCCGATTTAGACTCTGAAGTTGACATGGCTCCTATCACTAGACAGAACTTTATGACCCTAATCAAAGAAATTAAATCTTCCATTCATTCTGAGGTGCAAACCGCTCTTTACTCACTGCGTTCAGACATATCATCAATCGAAGATCGCACTGATCAAGTGGAGCGGAGACTGGAGACAGTCATGGCCACCCAAAAGGGGATGGAAGAAGACATCACGCACATGCACAATGATCTGACATCTGTTCAGGAACGTCAAGAAGACATGGACAATCATGCCAGACGGAACAAAGGTATCCCTGAAACCCCTACATCTGGATCAATACCTAAAAAAGCTTTTTTTCCAGTTGGCTCCTGAGGTTCCCGAGGAACACTTGCTTTTGGACAGAGCTCATAGGGCCTGTGACGAAATGTAGTATATCTAATGACTGATTGTTATTTTCTGTTAGATTTATGTATAACACTGTGAATATTTTATGTGACCTTTCAAAGTGTATTTTGTTAACTGACCTGAGTCTGACCTATGCAAGTGTCAATGGTCTTGTGAAAGTAGCCAGACCCAGAGACAAATAAAATCTATGAGTAGTTTGTGTATGAAGAGTTGTTAGACTTAGTCAGACCGAATGAGCAGAGGTGAGAACTCAGATGTTTTGAAATGCCAGATCTCAGGACATCCATAATTTACTTCGAAAGCCCTGTGCCATTTTGGGCATCAATCTAACTTAGGTGAAAATAAAATTCCTAAGGTGGGGGGTGAAGAGCTAACAAGAAATAGTTTAAAATTCCCTTGTATCAGTAGTACAGTGTTCATATCTTTGAGTGTAGCTATCACGACTGAAATGTGCTATTCTTTTCAATGTGTACTCCTCACACGCCCATTCCCGAACTTGTAAGTATGAACTCTGGTTTTTATTTCATATTTTATTTTTTGAAACTTATTTGTGCGATTTATTGTATGTCTGTTTATTACCTTTTTGTAAATTATAGCCTTGGAAATATTTTTCAGACTAAAATATTTTAATCTAGCGTATTCTCCGTGATTCTTTGTGAACTTACAAAGCTCAAGGAGGCTCATGCTACATATGTATGTGATTTAAGTGTGAAACATTAACAAGTGGTGTTGGTGAATGTAAGGACGCCAGAGTAAATCCTTTGTGATGGCAGAAAAGGTGTATTCATTGTGAAGTAACTAATGTAACACCAATCATGACCAACTGTTCAGAGACAGGCTGGGTTGTTCGTGACAAGACCCTAAAACCTAGGTCACCAGACCAAAAGCAACCCACAGTTGTTATTCTGCACCATCACTTCTTTACGGCTAAGGAGATGATCCTGCAAGGCGCAAGAAAATTGTCCACGCTCAAGTATGAGAACCACACCTGACAAAACTTTCAGGACCTTTCACCAACCACTCTGGATAGGCGCTGGGAACTCGCCCCTGAGACGCAGATTTTAAGAGACCGTACATTATAGATGGGCATCCCCTTCCGCCTCTTCCTCTGACATCAAGATCATCAGGTTTCTGCAAGATCGTTCCCAGAAGCCCAAGTCCTTCTCCAATGACTGGGCCTTTACTCAGGGTCCGCCCCGGCTGACTCCCAAGCACCTGATCCAGAAGGATTGAATGCCACCCCCAGCCCACATCTATACAGTATAGACGATTTACTCATGTGATTGTATTTTCAATGTTTGTTACAACTCCGTTACCCTGTACCTACCCTAACCCCCCATCCATGCTCTATCACACTAGCTCTTGACCCATTACTTTCTTTGAGCTCACTGGAGGGATGCTCCGTGCCCCCCCATCGGCAACCCTTACAACACCATCTGGTGCATGTCTGCCAGTCATGTCTCCCATAGAGTTCACTGCTCCCAGCTGGTCCCCAGATACTTAGAGTATCGCTTCTCTTTCCCCAGCAGCATTGTAGGTGGGTGTATCGTACTACACCCAACCTCTTTTCCTTTTGCCTTCACCACACCATCCATCCCCACTACATCCTTCCTATAGTCGTCAAGCTCTCCTGTCCCCTCAGACCAAAGGCTCTGGGTCTCTCAGCCCCTGTCTCTCACTTGACTTACCACCACTAACTTACTCATGACTTTCTGCCTTATATTCTACAATGTAAAGGGACTCAACTCTCCCCAATAAACGAGGCAAGCTATTCACATCCTTACAGGCCATTAAAGGAGATCTTGTTTTTCTCCAGGAAATCCACTTTGTTAAACACCTCCACTCTGAACTTAAGTCCAAATGATTCCCTCTCCCCTATACTAAGCATGTGATTTCACCCAGAAGAGACGTGGGGTGGCTGTCCTCTTCACTCGCTACCTCACGTTTGACCTAATAGATACACATACCGACAAGGATGGCAGATTCCTCGTTCGGATAGGCAAATTGAACAATATTTCCTGTACCCTTGTCAATATTTATGCCCTGATTTAGGACCAGCATAAATTCTTTAAGTGTCTAGGAACATTGCTCTCTCAGGTTCGAAAGGGGGAACTTATAGTTGGGGTGACTTCAATGCTGTCCTTACTCTCTCCCTAAATAGATCCACTAACCCAGCCATCCTCCACGACAGGAGAGATAGGATGAATTCTAAGGCCTTGCCAGATTTTTTAAAACTTCATAATCTGTACGACAAATGGCATATCTCTGACCCTCTTGCCCGAGACTATTCCTTCTACTCCCCCTCACATAACACATACTGCAGAGTCAACATGATCCTACTCATCCACGACCTCATCCTTAAATTCCTTAACGCTCACATTCATCCAATCACATGGTCGAATCATGCTCCGATCTCCTCCGACCTTTCCTCTCTGACACTGCGCCCCTCATCCCTCTCCTGGAGAATTAACAAATGCTTACTTCATAACCACAACACGGTACCCCAGCTTAATTTCCTCTGGAACGACCATAAGGCTGTCATCAGGTGGCATCTCATGGCCCTAGCTTCCAACGCCAAAAAGGAGAGAATCCCTAAAACACTCCAGCTTACTACCCCCTATAACAGCTGGAAGCGCAACATAAGTCTAACCCAGATCCTAATACCCTTCAACGGATAGTCGATGTAAGGGGCAAGCTTAATCTCTTGGTCTCCCACCATGTGGCCAACAACCTGAAATGAAAAGGGGGACAAACTCTTGGCCACCCGTTTCCACACTAGAATCTAGGCCCGCAATTTCCTATTAGGGACTCTGGGGTACTGGTCTATGACCCAAAAATGATACGTTCTGAATTCCAACAGTACTACCTAAAGCTATACAATATCCTCCAACCTCTTGATGCTCTTGCTCACCAAAAACAGGAGGATTGTATAAATGATTTCTTATCAAACGTCCATCTCCTTAAATTGACCCGCCTGCTTGTGGCCCTATTCAGTGAATGCATTACCTCAGAGGAAGTTGAACAAGTCATAAAAGCTCAAAAGGCTTGCAAGGCACCTGGGCCAGATCGGTTCGCAGCTGCTTTTTACAAGAAGTTTGCAGCCCTGTTGGTTCCCCGTCTATGCACGGTCTTTAACTTTATTCTCAAGGGAACCCCTTGGCCCCGAGAATCACTAGAAGCCTGGAGTACCCTTATCCACAAGGAAGGCAAAGATCCCTATACTTGTGCTATTTATTGCCTGATATTCCTCTTCAGTATTGATATAAAGCTCTACGCCAAGGTCCTTGTCAATCGGCTAAACTCCTTAAACCCACCTGGTCATAGTCTACCAGGTGGGTTTTATTCCCTGGAAGCAGGCTAGGGACAACACAAGAAGAGCCATTGACCTTATTCACATACTTAATACTAGGAAGGCTTCTTCAATTATCTTGGCTCTGGATGTCGCAAAAAGCCTTTGAAAAGAATCCACTGGCATTTTATGACCCATATGCGGAAGCACTTTGGTCTGTCTGGAGATTTCCTTTCTGGCATCCAAGCCTTATATTCCTCTCCTTCTGCCAAGATTATTTTCAATGGCTCTCCTTCGGACCCTATTCTGATAAGCAACGACACACTTCAGGGATACTCCCTTACCCCTCTGATTTTTGCTCTTGTTATTGAACCCCTGGCGGGTATTAGAACTTCCCCGAATATACGAAGGGTGACAACAGGGGACCACTGAGGACCTGGAAAGCAAGAGTTCTCTAATCACCGACGATGTCCTTTTGACCCTCCAACAGCTGAGGACCTCTCTACCCAATTTATCTGATATCATGTCACACTGGGGGAGCCTTTCCTTCTACAATATTAATATTATGAAATCTGAGGCTCTGTTTCTCAATCTCCCTTCCTACGAATGTCAAGATATCACCACCCAATTCCCCTTTAGGTGGCAAAATAAAAGGCTGAATTATCTTGGGATCTACTTTACCACACATATGATTCCATATACCAGGAGAACTATCCGACACTCCTCCTCAAACTTAAATCCGAAATCCTCTCCTGGCGCTCCCTAATTATCTTCTGGCTGGGCAGGATCACTGCCATTAAAATGTCTGTTTTCCCTCTCTTTGATTTGAATACTATGCAGCAATACTTGGTTAAGTTTGTCTGGTGGGGCAGACCCCCTAGGATCTGACTAGCATTGTACAAGAAATCCACAAACCGGGGGGTAGGGGATTTCTGATCTCAAGGCTTAATACTGGGCGGCCCACCTTAGCTCTGTTGTAACCTCATTTGCCACGTACCTCTCTCTACCAGACCTGTCTAGCATCTGGGGTCTACCTAAAACCTCTCAGGCTGCCCTGATTAAGCGCTTCCCTACCTTTCTCTTTGATGTTAAGACCTGGGAGACTCATCTCTCTGTCCCCCCAACTCCTCTGTCCATCATGCCCCTGTGATATAACCCCACTTTCCCCCCTGGTATGCTCCCATCCTACTCCTTGACATGGACTGCTTCAGGTGTCCAATTTGCTGGGGACCTTTTGGATGGGGCGGGGAGGGGGGCAAATACTTAAGATACCCTCCGCTCCAAATACCAAGACTTAGGCCCGTCTTTCTTTCAATACCTACACATTAGGCATTTTCTCCATTCCCTCTGTCTCTACTTCCCATTACGGAAAGGCATAACTGTATAACTTACTTCAAGAAGAGATGGTGGCTCCTGGAACAGTCATGAGTGGGAGTGGGAGAGGGACTTGCCTCCCCCCCGGCGGAGCACTGCTGGTGACCATCAGAATAGGTATAGCCCTCAGCTCTCTATCTACATTAACTAAGGAAAATACATACAAGATCTACTATAGATGATATCTTACGCCTGATAGACTTGCTAAAATGTACCTGACTGCCTCTCTTATGTGTTGGCAAGAATGCGGGCATAGAGGCACCCTCTTATATATCGTGCCCTGCCATTTCCTCCTTCTGGGATAAAGTAACTAACCTCTTGTCCTCCCTCCTCCAGTACCCTATCAGGAAAGATCCTTGGTCCGTCCTCCTCTGCTATCCTATACAAGACCTCGATACCCATTCTGCAAAACTGGCCTCTCACGTCCTGGCGGCTGCTGCTAAGTGCTTGGTGGCCAAATTATGGAAACGCATGAGCCCCCTTCTCCCCCTGCATCTCTTCTCTAAGATCATATATCTGGTTTATTGCTAATATGGAAAACACCCCCTTCCATCTATGACACAAAGAAGAAAGGTTTCACCAAATCTGGGCTCCCTGGCTATATCAGTAATGCCCCAGACCGACCCTCCCCAGGGGCTGCCTCTTCCATATCCCCCACCCCTGTCTATAGCTTTTCTTGTTCCTTTTTTCCTTTTTCACCATGAGTCTTTTCATTTTCTATTTTCTGGAACTGAGAATCCTCCTCTCTTATGACCGACGACCCCCCCTCACACACACACTCCACCCCTTCCCATTTCCTCCTTAAGTATAATTATACTGATAATGCTTGATACATTTCAGATACTTTTTCTTTTTGTTATTAACATATCTCATTATGCAAAGCAATTCTGACATGTATAATGGCAGTGTTTGGTTTCTTTCTTCCCCTGTTAACGTCCTTCTTAACCACTTCATTACAAAAATAAAATATTCTTTCTTCTGTCTTGTTGTAAACCTAGAGGAAAGTTGTAATCCGTTTGGAATTAAAATATACCTTAATATTACAGCTTACTAGGAGCCCCTAGTTCTAAACGACAGTGAATTGAATTGCCATAGACAAGAGTTCACAGCAGAGCCAATCACAAGTGTTCTTCCAGAAGCTAGCCAATCACAAACACCTAGGGGTAAATTTACTAAGAATGTGTTTGGTGGTGGTTTTAAACACATCGCCGGCAGTTTAGTGTTTGAAACTGTCACATTTACTATATGGCGGTTTGAGGCTGCAATGTAAAATGCCTGCTGATGGGTAGTGGATTGCAAACATCTAACCCCTTGACTGTTTAACCCAAACTGCTGGCCATTTGGTTTAAACCGCCATCAAAATGACAGTTTTTTTAATACTTGTTTCTGATTGGCTTGATAGTTTGAATATGCTATTTGAGCTATCTTGCCATTTAGAGCATAAGATGAAGCACGATTCACATATAAATTATGATGCAATCACTATTTATTGATTAAGGGGCAAAATTAATTTAGAATTAGTGCAAATATAGTTTGCATTATATTATGGGGACAAAATTATTGTATTATATTATGGGGGCACAATATAATGCCACATTGTGCATCATAAATGATTATATCTACTATTAACAATCAAATAGTATTACCCAGTTAATATAATCATTTACTCATATTTCCCCCATAATATAATACAATAATACTTTTTGCCCCTTAATCAATAAATAATGATTGCCCGCACAATGTATATGTCAATGGTGCATACTCTTCTGAATGGCAAGATAGCTAAAACAACATGCAGTTTGAGCAATCTTGCCTATCCCAACCACCTCTTTTGTTTAGGCAATTTGGTTGGCAGTTATGCGGTGGTTTTGCAAACCCCAGCTTAGTGAATCTGGCAGTTTGTACGCTCATCATTGTTAAAATCGGGATGGCGATTTGCAAAGTGGTGATTTTTATAAATGTCAATTCCCGCAGTTTTAATGGCGGTTTGGTCTTTAGTAAATCTGGCAGTTTTAAAACTGCCGGAAAAATGGCTGATAAATGGCCTTTAGCAAATCTAGCCCCTAGAGTTGTAAACTGAAGGCTTGCCCTTGCCAATTTAGTTCACTGTCAATGTGCGGTGTCATACATTATGGTTTTCTATTTTATTCTAAGTGGATTGCAACTTTTCCATTGGATTACATCAAGATTGAAGAAAGAAGGTTTATAATGAAGGGATTATCAAGGGCGTTTGTGAAAATCTTTTATTTCAATAAAGAATTTTTTAACACTTGTGTCACTATTTTATTTACTTATTAATACTGTATTCTTATAATGGAGTTGGTGTCTTAGGGACACTGTTCCTATTATAATGGGACAAGAGTTGATATGGGGTTATGGGTTTTAGGAGGGTTGGGGACACGTTTGTTTTTATCTATTTATTATGGCATTTTATTATAAATTGCACATATATTTCCATTGCAGGGGCAGATTGATTGCTTAAATATGACATCTGGTGATGATAATGATCTAGGGCCTGATTCATTAAGGAAAGTTAAGTAAAACAATTGAGTAAGTCACCTGGACAAAACCATGTTACAATGTAAGGGGTGCAAATTAGGTTTCTATTTTGCACATAAGTTAAATACTGTTGGTTTTTTTTATGTAGCACACAAACACTTGATAGCTTATTTGTACACTGAAATTTAAAGTTGATATTTGTGTGCTACATGAAAAAACAGGCAGTATTTAACTTATGTGCAAAATAGAAAACTAATTTGCACCCCTTGCATTGTAACTTGGTTTTGTCCAGGAGACTACTTACTCAATTGTTTTATTTAACTTTCCTTAATGAATCAGGCCCCTGGTGATGAAGATATTACAGTGGTGCTCGAAAGTTTGTGAACCCATTAGAATTTTTTGAATTTCTGCATAAATGTGAACTTAAATGTGTTCAGATCTTCTAAGTCATAAAAATAGATGAAGCTATCACAATAAATTAAATAACACACAAAGGATATACTTTTTCATTCATTTATAAATGATCCAACATTACATTTCATTGTTGGAAAAAGTATGTGAACCTCTAGGAATATTAGTTCAGTTAAGGGTGTAATTAGAATAAGGAATGTAAATCAATGGAAGGACAATCAGGTGGACAATCAGGTGTGAGTTTGGGTGACCCTGCCCTATTTAAAAAACATAAACCTGAATCTTCACAATCAAAAACAGGCCTTCACCACACAGGTTTGTAAATTCATGCCATGCCTTGATCAAAGGAGATTTCTGAGGACAAAATGTTTGGGGTCATGGTTTGCGAAAACTAGCACTGAGCTGCACATGGCTGAATTCCCTAAGGGGATCAGTCCTGCACTTTGCAGCCCAACTGGGGTTAACCAGCCCCTTATGCAGTGAGTGTTGGTTAATAAAGTAAAATATAGATATAAATTATATTTTTTTCTGTAGTGCACTATAGGTCCCAGAATCCCAGGCTGCCATTATGTGGTTGGGCATGCTGACACTAGCACACCCATGCATACCAGGGCATGCTGGCACTTGGTGAACCACAAATACCACAATGCCCCATTGTTGTGAAGGTTTTATTTCAATTCACATTTTCAGTTTATTTTGAAAATCAGTCGGTGTGTGTTTTACATTTACATTTTTTGTGGTGTACCACAGGTCTCAATCGTCTGCAAGTGCTGTATAAACATTTAGTATAAGTATTGTCAATAAGTATAAGTCAAATAATTGTATGAAAGAAACTATAATGATTAATATTGGTTTACTGTGCGATTGTGATCAGTACGGCACGTGTCATGACGCAATCTCACGATAAATAACAGGCGCATACTCTTACACTTACACATTCACTTGTACATAGTTCATTTTATAATAGTTCCAACTCACAGTTTTTTTATGAACAGATGTTATTGAGTTTATAGTTAAATATTATAAGGTTATATATACTTCAGTGAGATCTAAGGTTCAGGTTACAGGAAAACATACCATGTTTGATGTATTTCTAATCTCCTGTTTATCCTTAGTGATCCGGTTCCATCAGCTATAAGATCGCAATTCGTGTATGCTAGTTATGGAATATAGGGAATTAGTGATCAGAATAGTATTGTGTGAGTATAATGTAAATAGACCAGTTTGAACTAGCTTTCGGCAGGAAGATTGGTACGCATCCATTTGGAGAGCTGATCCCCACCCTTGGAGGGTGTTGTTTGAACTGACCTATGATCTACACTATACTGGACTGTCCTGGAGACTGAACCTATGAAAACATGCCAAGTCACCTGTATTGTATTTACCGGTGGTAGTCAGCATATCAATGCTGACTACCACGACAAAACTTACCCCGATGTGGTGAACCCGAACGGCTCCTTCCCGACCTGGCTCCAGGACGACTGCTGAGACCGGCGACTGCAAGGGACCGCGATCTATGAAGAATTGAACAGTCTTGATGACGTCACTGGCGACCGCGATGCTCTTTTTCTTGTTGTTAAGGTGAAAATGTAAGTATGCGGACATAGTCAATGTACTTTGCTTAGCTTTGTACATTGTCTATGCCCGCATACTTACATTTCCACCTTAACAGCAAGGGAAAGAGCGTCGCGGTCGCCAGTGACGTCATCAAGACTGTTCAGATTCTTCATAGGTCACGATCCCTTGCAGCTGGACCCAGCTGGGCGCGGCGTATGTATCGGCTGTACTTGTATATGTAATTGCTATTCTTTTGCTTTTGCTATAAAAAAATCGCTTTGTGAGTTGGAACCATACAAATCGTATAGACAATGATTGTTGGTAAACTATAAAATAGCTTTAATAGTGTGTATATATATATATATATATATATATATATATATATATATATATTTATATATACATATATACTGTATATTTACTAAACATGCCTGGCACTCATGATAATACAAAGTTAATTGATCCAGTTCCTTCCTCTTCTGCAGTCCAATAAATGTTATGCAGATAAATAGCTCCAAAGTGTGGAATATCCAGTGCCAAGGTAAAAAAATCCTGAAAAGAAAAAGCAGATGGCACTTAAAGAATGTAAGAAAAAATAGGGATGTTTACTCATAAAGGTAGCAATGTTTTGACACCAGAGGGGTCTTATTTTATATAATAAACGTTTATCATTTTTAGTGTTATTCAATATACACGGTAATTTCCTGTTTGGAAAAAGATAAATATTTTTCACCTTCTGGAAAGTTAAGCAATGAGTGAACACTCTTGGGCTCCCTCCCCTAACGTAACATTAAATCAATAACAGCCTCATATCCCCTAATTAGCAATTTCATTAAATTCTTAGCCCCCACATTTAATATAGTGATCACATATTACTTTTTTTTTGTCAATAAGACAATATAGTATTAGCCCCCATCAACCACATAATATATTAGTAGACCCCACATTTAATAAAAAAGATTCATGTGAAACAAATAGTCCCCACCGGCTGCTACATTGCATAAATAGCCCTCACATTACATAAATAGCCTCTACCCCAATTACATAAATTCTCCTTCATAAATTACATCAATACTCCACAATCAGAATCATCTGCTTGACTGCCCTGCAGATGACTGTATTTGGAGGCAAACTCCTTTGACTCCTGCACATACTTTGCATGCATGAGATGCTGGCACCAGCTTCACTTCTACTAAATAGTGAGGGTAACTTTGGCATGTAAAAACATAAGTATAAGACAATACATTTAAGTGTACTGTGTTGCAGTGCAGTTAGCACACAATATCATCAAACATCAACCAGTCATACTTTATAGTACAAGACATGGCATATGACATACGATATGACATCACTTTATAAATAATGCACTGCACTATTAATTCATCACAAGATCAGGGCATCATTTTCAACAAAGATCAAGCAATGTGAAAGGGGAAGAGTGATAGGGAGGAGTAATAACTCAGCTCAAAGCATTAGTGAAATACAAACCCATAAGGGAGAACAGGTAGTATAATAAGTGATTTTAGTACTCTACTTTCCTCAGGACTGTCTTTACGGAATAGTTTTTAACAGACAGTGAATCATTCTACAACAATCCTGCATCAACATTTTCTCACTTTTCAACATAAGGGGATTCCTAGCAAACCACAAAGCATCCTTAATACAGTCCATAAGGCACCAATCCTCCTGGATTGCCCCATAAGTATGGGTGCCAGGAACTGTCAGAAAAGAAGTGCATAGATGTTTCCTCATCAACTAGGTACCAGGGGCAAGTTCTGGGTGTGGGCGTGTCAGGATCTCCCAGCTACTGCGGACTCAAAGCAGTTTAGTTTGATGCTACCTATGGTGGAGGTGCGGAGTCCAACTTGGCGTAGGTTTCCACTAGGAATCTCTGCAGGGAGGTATGGTTTTGCTGCTTTCTCTGCCCTTCGTACAGGTACCAGATGTGAAGATGATGATGAAACTAAGGATATGCTGGATAGGAAATTACACCAAGTACACTGGAGTGGTGACGATACTAGGAATACACTGGAACAGAAGATAATACCAGGAATACACTTAAATATAGATGATAATGCCAGAAATACAATGTGACAGATGATAATACCAGGAATATGCTGGAACAGTAGCCAGACATTTAGGATAGACCAGTTAGCATAGTGTCATGACTGAGAATACCGTACCTGCTATCGTTGGCACAACTCGAAGGAAGGTGCGGAATCTAACGTGCCACTGGTATTCACAAGGAACTCCCGCAAGGAGGTTTGGACTCAGCTGCAGGAAACACGCAGGTCACGGTCCTTCCATGAGTCAGATAGCGAAGCACGAGAAGAATTGCCAGACAGGCCGGTTCGGTAATGGTGCGGGCAAGTTAGGTACACTAGGAGAATCCGAAGGGATGGTGAGTCAAGCCGGGTCAGTAGCGTTCTAGCAGCGCGGTACAAAAGGGAGATCCACAGGGGTAGTCAAGGCAATCCGGGTCACAAGTGTCACAGGCAGACAGGCAATGATCAAGGGACAGGCAATAATTCAGGAGACAGACAGCAACAGGGACACTGAGGAAAAACGCTGGAGGCAGGAAATGGACCTGAAACTCTGGCACTGTTGATGGGACCAGGAGGGGTTTAAATACTACTGCTGGCCAATGATGATTCAGGGCCACCTGCCCTGTCATATGTTAGCGCCGTAGCGCTTACCAGGAATAGCGTCCCGTTGCCTAGCAACGGGAACGCTAGATACTTGTAGCTGTCGGCCGAGCGGGGACGGAAGTGACGCGTCTGGTTGCTAGTCAACCAGATGCGCTATGCGGAAGTACAGGCAGCCGCCGAGCGGCACCTGACACATAGACTTGAAGATCTGGCACCATATGGCAGCCTCAGTTGCCTTAAATAGTCTAGGGAATATGAGGGGGCAAAAAGACTACAGCCAGTGAGAGAAAAAGAGATTATTCATAGCAGATGTGCACCCGAAAACTAATACAGCAGCAACAATCATCAGAAGACTAGTCATTGAACACCCAGCCAATGGCATCTTGGAAAACTTCAGATGGAATTTCATCAAAAATTTGGACCATAAACATCTGCAACATCAATACAAGCACTTCCTCTGGGGCTTGTGCCAGTTGTAATCAAACAAGCTATCCCAATTGCCCCAGGAAGGAGGAAAAAGCAAGACATCAAGTTGCTCACAGAGTCATAGTTCCTCTCAGAGCCCCACAGATACAGTTAGAAATGTAGAAGGCTGGCAGTATGGTAGGACATTGGGTATCCCTTTGCAACCCTTGAGGGACTCCATTTACATAAATGTGCATTCTCTTTGATGATAAAGTTTCTGATGTTCCACAGACCAATCTTCTGATGGACTGTCATCATCCAGGGCCAATTTCAGGGCCAATCCTTCTCCACCCAACCAGACTCCCAGGATCTTAATGTTCTCCGACTTGATTGTGAAGGGGAAGGGAGCCAAATATGACAGGTGCCACTGGCCAAAGAGCATCACCTCTGACTTGCAGCAGTTGACCTTTGCCCCCAGTGTTCAGGCAAAGTGCTTGCAAGTCTGAAGGAGTGCCGGTACACAAACCTAGAGAAAATCTCGGCACATTTGTGTAAATCAAGGCACATGGTAAGACCAAAGCTGATTTTTCCCTGCACATTGGATGTTTTATACTTACTAAAATATTGTATGAAACATTTAAGAACTGCAACCATTTTCATACACAGTCCCATATTTTCAGGGACTCAAATGTAATTTGACAAGTTAACCGATGGACATCACCAAATGCTGGGTATCCTACTTTGTTATACTTTACCAGGCCTTTACTGCAGCTATCTTCAGTTGTTATTTGTTTGTGGGTCTTTCTACCTTTAGTTTTGCCTTCTGCAAGTGAAATGCACACTAGAATTAAGGCTAGTCTGGCTTCGGTAGGTTTGAAAGAGAGGGGCATGCTGTCACATACTGTACAGATTTAATATCGAAAGAGAACTGATCATTGTAGTCTGCCTGTAGTATTTTTTATCATTATATGTCAACTTTTTCTTCCTCCCTTCAACTTCAGTCCACTTATATCTTCTTCCTATGTTTTCTAATTATAAATAGTCTTTTTTGATATTATAGTTGTGAGGAATGCAATATGCATAGCATGTATAATAAAGGTTACTCTGTTGGGTAATTTCTCCTCCTGTCCACAATGTGATTTATATATAATTTAGGTGTAATAACTAAGCAGTGCACACATATTAGGTTAAAGTTAAGCTTGTAAATATGTTCATCATAGGTGTGATCAGATCACATATAAATAACTTATGGTTTAAATGTATTTAAAGGAAATAGTGCAGTGTGCTTATTTATATAATTGCACAAGCATTTATGTTTGATATTGTGTATATTTTGGTAAGGGAAATCGTTATTTCTGAGACCAGGGTAGAAAATTTGTTTTTTCTGTTTTAACCTTTCTAAAGCAAATGCCTATTTCTGATGTATATATCTGATACAATGAGCCTTTGTTTAGAAAGTCTGCTGTGTATTGAGATGTGGGGAAATGACTTGTTAGAAGTTCATACCATTCTTTGGGAATGTGTATTCTGCAACTGTCGGAAAAAAGGTCTAATGCTAACCATGCCTTTTCATGTGTGAGGTTTCACTTGGAGACAGGAAGATTTAATTTAAAATGTGCTAATAGATTTCCTGCGTCTAATACAAAGATGCAGGACATCACAGCATTTCTAGAATTTCACAGATAAGAGTAAATATTGTTAGCTTTGCGATGCATGTAAATCTATGTTTTGGTAAACAGGGTACATCCTGATTCTATAAATATCCTGTGTCCAAATTTGGATAAAAAGCACTGTACTGTACACTGAAATGCATAATTCTTCTGAATTCATCTGACCTGCTCACTGGTACTTCTAACCAGTGAAGAACAAATAAACATCTTGCTTCAAAGACCTGCTTGAAAACATCTTCAATATTGCTGTATTCCTGTAACCTGCAGATTAGACCCTAAATCTAATCCGTTCTCCGGCTGTCTCTGAGGTTTGAACCCAAGCTTTTTCAGTACCGCCGCTCTGCCTGCTACCCATGCAGCCCTGGTCAGTGTGATCGGCCAGGGGTGATCCATCCACAGCTTCCCTGATGCATAGTAAGAGGTCAGGAGTACCAGCACAGGTACACCAGTAATAAGGTACACTCGCAGCATCAGTTACCCAGAAGAAATCCGGTACTGGATGACGGTAAGGAGTTCAGTGGTGACAGCATTTGTAAGCCCCTCCTACTGCGGCAAGAGGGCACATTTGGGATAACGTAGGGGAATGGTGGCAAAGTAAGCCCAGCCGGTTCCCAGCAACAACAGACAGGGTGGCTTAAGCGGTCCATCCTGTCACAATAGGTTATAAGTAAGTGTTACAATGTTAAGTGTTTAATCATTACTGTTGTGCCCAGTTGGAAAGAGTTTAAATTGCTCCAGGTGTGTTTTAATGTACTTCATTAAGTGGGTATTCATGGAGAGTTATAAAATGCCAGTATTGGTAATAGTGCACGTGCCACATTATTCTCAAGAGCAACGCCGTCAATTGAATCCCCCCACAGGTAACTTTTATCTGTTTCCTAATTACATTTATACTGCTACACCTAAGTTGGCATTGTGAGACGGTCAAATTATATTTTCATATATTCTTATATGCTCAAGAATATAAATATTGGGCCTGATGCAGAGTTGAATGCAACTTAGGTGTATTTTACGGGTCAAAAATGCTCACACATAAATATCGCATTTCAGCCCATATGCATGTCAAGATATGTCCAGTTCAGCATTTGTAGCATATGCGTCAGGTTAACGTCAGGCTTGTCTACACCCATGTACAAATAAACAGGTCGTAAGCACAATAAATCTTTATATCTTATAAGATATGCACGATCAATGAAGAAATCAACCAGCAGCTTCAGATGGGAAAATGCAATCAACCAATCAGAATTGGTCACTTAGTGCTGGTAATTGTTAACATCATCACCATTAAGTAGAAGCTGGTGCAAATAATACTGTTATAAAAGTTGTATCTGCATTCAGGTCTGCATCGACTTGCAATTCCAACAACCTTACTGTATTAGGCCTATGGTACAAATGCCTTTTCCTTCCCCTGTCATACCTCTTCAAGCACAAGCAGGTCCAAGTGTGGATGCATTCAACTCTGCATAGATATCGGTACTTGCAGATTTTTGTGGGTATGCACAGAGAGAAAACTTGCAATTTGCACTAAGGATAAGGGCGTACATCCACTCTGCATCAGTTCTATTGTGTTCAGAGAACACACATTTGTGCTAATTTACAGGTAGCTACATATGTGGAAAAGTACACTTAAATAAACATATTTCTGTACATATCTGCATGTATGCCAGGCATATAACAGGCAAAACTAGTGTGTATACTGTGAGGAAACCACCCTTAGCTGGGACGGTGGCTTTTAATTATAATTTTATTGAACAAACCAATAAAGGTTATGTTTTTATTTGATTAGTTTTGGTTTAGAATATACAAGAAATTAAACAAATATTTGCAGGACTGTACTGTGCACCAATTAAGATCCAGCATTCATCATCATCAACATTTATTTATATAGTGCCAGCAAATTCCGTAGCGCTTTACAATTGGGAACAAACATTAATAAAACAATACTGGGTAATACATACAGACAGAGAGGTAAGAGAACCTTGCTCGCAAGCTTACAATCTATGGGACAATGGAAGTTTGAAACACAAGGGCATGTGCTTCATCATATTGCAAACTAGACCAGCAATTGAGTGGGCTGTGTGATCAATCACAAAGCAATGTTGGTCAGAGGGTTGTTGTCTTGTGTTAGCTGTGTAGAGGGTGGTAATTTAGTGAGATTAAGATGGTGGTTGAGAAATATCATAAGCTTGCCTGAAGAGGTGGGTTTTCAGAGAACGCTTAAAGGTTTCAAGACTAAAGGGAAAGTCTTACAGTGCGAGGGAGGGTATTCCACAAAGTGGATCGAGCCCAAAAAAGTCCTGTAACCGGAAATAGAAGGATGTGATGAGAGTGGAAGAGAGACGCAGCGTTCTTTTCTTCCTTCTTCTGCTATTTCTTAATCACAGCTGGCTGGTTGCACCTTGACCTGACACCTGGGTCAACCCACTCGAGCACAGCAGAATATATCCAAAATAAGGCTTTATTATGACAGCACTACACCACAAGATGTTCATAAGGTACAGGGTCAATGGTCAAAAAAACTCAATCTCTGGCACTAATACAAAGCACATACATCTAATGATATCGATAACTGCTGGGTATCAAATGCAGCAACTCAAAAAGAAGGCAGTGGTAAACCTCCATAAAGATATAACAAAAAGAACATAGAATTGCGCAGAATCACCCAATTCAATATTTATTACAATTGCAACATATGTATGTGTGAGAAATACATCAAAACAATAAAATAAAAAACCACATAACATGTATCATATAATAAGGGCAACTAGAGGAACCGGTCTTCCATATGCATATGAGGACCAGAACATAAATTCAGGAGAATGATCCACATGAACTCGATTGAATATATATGGAGAGATATATAATTGAGCCTTAATTGATATAGAGAGTGTCCAACTTGTAGAATGTGTATATTGAAGTTTCCTAATTAATCAATGTTGAAATAGGAATATCTTTGTAAAAATTCAAAACAGATATGCATATAAAAGAAAAAGATGTTCTTCAAAACACTTTTCTTGAGATTAGGTCACAAATCTGTCAAACAGTAGTTTTAACTGGGGTACAGACAATCATCCCGTCAGATAGAGGAATAAATTGAGCTTCTTACCGCAATTGCGGCTTGTATACAGTGAAGATCACAGATATTATGCTACAACGGGTAACTGGAACATCCAGCAGAAGGACAGCCCGGTTTGTTGATCCTCTTACCACTTAAGCGGCTAGTATAAGACTGAAATCCACATACCTCCGGGAAGTGTAATAGGTCTGTTAGTATAACCAGCAAGTAATAGATGTCCTCTTGACCAGAAACAAAGTGAGTGAACTCCTTGCCGTATGAACGGCTTTGGGAATAAAACAATAATATTCTATTAGGTGCGCACCACAAAATCCGGATAGAAAGTAGATGAATGAACAAAAAGTTCTGCTTGTTTATAGGTCTCCAGTTTGTCAATGAGGCTCAGAGCAGTTCGGGCAACACTTACAAAGGCGACGCGTTTCATCTGGCATACAGACGTTTTCAAGCAATAAAACACTGTCTAGGTAGCTGCCCTTTTAAAGAGGAAGTATCTCATTAACGTAATTGCAAACATGCTAAAGTCACTGAAATCTTGAAAGTGCAAACATCTTTCAATGCACTTAGGAGAATTTTGTATATTGGACAAGATCTATAGATTCATGTGTGGTTATAATAAAAGAGAGTTTATACATGATAATAACAAACCAATAATCGCGCAATATAAATGAACATAAAAATAATTAAAAAAATGCAATTAAAGAATAAGTATAATTTTTTTTTTTTATATAAAAAATATATTAACATTAAATAAACATAGACTAAATACATCCATGCAAATGTGTATGTGCATCTATCTCTCCGCAAATGCAAGAGTACACACACACACACACACACACACACACACACACATACATAGAGGTACATCCCCCTCCGACTACACCAGTATATGCATAAGAATTGTTTAGAATAATGACAATGCATTTATAATAATCAGAAAGGCCTCTCAACCAACAATAACAATCAAATAGTGTAGTTTACATGTTCATATATGACACATATACCCTACGCCTTTACAGAAACCATCACTTGTATAAATCAGCATTAATACTGCATGGAATTCTATGGTCTCATTCACACCATCTGGACATAAGGTTTGAAGTTTGAACATCCATGACACTTCGCTTTTACATAATTTTTTATACCAATCCCCTCCCCTTATTGTGGGGTTGAATCTTTAAATTCCGGTCACCTTCAAACCCCTGTGATTACTGTCATGCTTCTCTGCAAAGTGTCTGGATACACTGTGTTTCATATAGCCTTTCATGATATTTTGCCTATGTTCTCTAAAACAGCTTTTAAGAGAACAAATAGTTCTGCCCACGTACTGGAGTCCACATGGGCACTCCAGCACGTAGACTACAATTATTGTTTCACAGTTAATATATTATGAGATGAAAAATTCCAATCCACTAACTCTGGAACAGATACAAATATAAGACCTAGAGTGAGAGACGCGAATTATGCGAAAACACATATATAAGAACTCCCGTTACCAAAGAACGTCCAACGAATTACAGTGACAGTTCTAGGAATTTAGGTGCTAGACCTAAGTCCTATTCCAGTGTTTTTAGATCTCATTTTTTAAAGAAGACCAGAAGATTCATGGGAGACATTTCAACATGGGAATCGATACAATGTTTTAGCCCCCAGAACATCAAAGCGTCTAAGAGAGTACGAGGAAAGAGAGGGAGAGGGGACAGAAGTAGAGCACAAAAGACAGCAGAGTATATAAAGGGTATTTTCAACTTATCTACTACAGTTTTAGACAAAGGAAACTGCAGCTTTTAAATAAAGGCATGTCATTTGCCACTAGTGTGAATCCCAATTTATTTGATCTATATACTGAACTTAATTAGGGCTCTATGCCGACAAACAAATTTAAATAAAAAGCAAATAGATGGCTCTCCTATCTACCTAGATGCAGATGATTATAGGGGGCTTGAAATTTTAGAAGATTTGTGGAAAGATAATAATGTTTTAGAAATGGTTACTTATGACTCCAGTATTCTTTTTGACATTAACACTAAGAATGACACTAGTAAATTCAAGACCAAATCTGAATTTTACCCTGTCAACCATAGAAGTCCAGCAATACAATTATTCTACAAGAATACATTAGAAGAGTTTAAGAATTTGTGTAGTAAGTCTTTGGGGAGAGATTTAGGCAAGAATAATCTTTCTTTACAAGAGAGAAAAGCTCTGTTTACCTTACAAAATGATTTATCACTTGTAATAAAGCCATCTGATAAGGGGGGGGGGGTTGTTATACTAGATGGAGAGGATTATCATACTGAAGCTATGAGACAACTTAAAGATACAAAATTGTATCTAGTTCTGGATAAACATCCTACTGTGGCTTACATAAAAGAATTCCACACCCTGATAGGTCGGGGACTGTCGGAGGGTATAATTTCAAAGGATACTCACAATTTTCTCTTTACACAACACCCTATTACACTGTTTTTTTATTATTTACCCACAATTCACAAATCACTCACTGCACCACCTGGGCGCACTATTATTTCTGGTATTGGTTCTCTTACTGCAAATTTATCATATTATGTTGATCACTTTCTCCAGAGTTGTGCTCTCTCTCAGAGATCCTACCTAAGAGATACTATGCATGTTCTGAATTTGATTCAAAATATTACCTGACGTCCGGGTTGGGGTTTCTTTAACCTGGATGTCCAGGCATTGTACACACACACACATTCCTCACAAGAGTAAGACTCAGGCAGCTAGAGAAGCCTTGATAAAGAGGGAGGAAATCTCTGAGAGACATCTTGACTTTATCACTGATGCAATTATGTTTATACTTTTACAATTATTTTTTGTTTGATTCGGTTTATTACTTGCAGATTCTCTGGACGGCCATGGGCACCAGGTTTGCCCCAAGCTTTGCCAACATATATATGGGGGCGTTGGAGGACAGCCTCATTTGGAGCGGCCTATTTGGGGCGAACCTGGTGCTCTATGGCCGTTACATAGATGATTTATTTACTATTTGGGATTTAGGCTCTCAGTTGGCCTCAGATTTTGTTTCTTTTCTTAACACCAACACTTTTAATTTATCTTTTACTCACCAGTTTAGTTTTTCTACTGTGAACTTTTTGGATATTACCCTGACAGTAGACGAAACAAATAACAAAATTGTATCCACTAATTATAACAAACCCGTTGATTCTAATACATATTTACTTTTAAGAGCGGTCATCATAAGCCTTGGATTTGTAATATTCCCAAGGGACAACTTTGTAGAGTCAGACGCAACTGTACTTTAGATAGTGACTTCACCTTACAAGCTTACAAAATGTTATTGGATTTCTCTGAGAGGGGTTATCCACTACAGCTGATAGAGGAAGCCAAAGAATTTGCTTCAAAGAAAAAACGCAGTGATCTGCTAGTTCCAAAAATTAAAACTCATCTCCATGAGAGTTCTAAAAAGAATGACATTGGTAATTCTCTTGTCTACATCTCTAAATATAATAATAAATCCAATTTGATAAAATGCATCTTAACTAATAATTACAAAATTCTACTATCTTGAGCAGTATCTTGGAAAAAGCTCCAACAGTTGTATATAAGAAAAATGATAATCTAAAAAATCTGCTGGCACCAAGTGTATTAAAAACGAGTAAGAATAATAACAAAATTACACCCCAATCCTGGCTACCACCTAGACAACCAGGTTGTTATGGCTGCAATAAAAAACGTTTGCCTTACATGTGAATTTATTGAAAAAGCAGTTACAAACATTAAATCCAGAGTTAGTGGATTGAAATTTTCCATCACACAATATATTAACTGTGAAACAACATTTGTAGTCTACGTGCTGGAGTGCCCATGTGGACTCCAGTACGTGGGCAAAACTATTTGTTCTCTTAAAAGCTGTTTTAGAGAACATAGGCAAAATATCATGAAAGGCTATATGAAACACAGTGTATCCAGACACTTTGCAGAGAAGCATGACAGTAATCACAGGGGTTTGAAGGTGACTGGAATTGAAAGATTCAACCCCACAATAAGGTAAGGGGATTGGTATAAAAAATTATTTAAAAGTGAAGTGTCATGGATGTTCAAACTTCAAACCTTATGTCCAGAAGGTTTGAATGAGACCACATAATTTAATGATTGGCAGTCATGCAGTATTAATGCAGATTTATACAAGTGATGGTTTCTGTAAAGACGTAGGGTACATGTGTCATATATGAACATGTAAACTACACTATTTGATTGTTATTGTTGGTTGAGAGGCCTTTCTGATTATTATAAATGCATTATCATTATTCTAAACAATTCTTATGTATATACAGGTGTATACGGAGCTGGCTGGTTGCACCTTCACCTGACAAAAGAAATATATAGAAATCTCAGGTTATCTGATGGAATATTTATACCAATCAACAATTTAAGAGTTTACAGTCCGTTATTTTCACTATTGCGACTAATCCTTCAATGATGTTTACACAGGGAGTAGGGTCAAGATGTTCCAATCCTCCCCCTTTCAGAAACAGTGGAAACTTAAATTTTTTAACTGTTAGACATACTGTCTCTGTTACTTTCATCATCATCATCATCAACATTTACATATATAGCGCCAGCAAATTCTATAGCGCTTTACAATTGGGAACAAACATTAATAAAACAATACTGGGTAATGCATACAGACAGAGATTGATTATACAATTGAACGACTTGACTGAATTAACTATATGTTCACTTAAGAAGGGTTACAATATTACATCAGGGAATGACACTTCACATTTGCGTGAAACATTAAGACATTTGACACATTGTGTCTAAGACATTACACAATTTCAGTCTAATATACATATTGATACAATAAGATTTATATTGATACATATTATTACATTTCCCAAAGTTATTTCAGCTTGTATAGTGCCATGGAGACACATTGCACATCATCTGACCTAATTACCTCTCAGAATATCTGTTGACCTTGATAATTAACTTGGGCTGCCAACTAGCTATCTGAGCAGTCACTCAGACATTTCCATATCTAACACAAGCAAAATGGTTTCTGCTCTCTTGTTATTTTCACACAATATGTCAACCATCTGTAGATGTCTAATACATACAATATTGCAGGTAATAGCAAGGGTAAAATGGGCCTAATAACATGAAATAACACACATAATACACCAATGCTCTGGTGTATGTGCTTACACTGGGCCAAGGATTAAAAAATACATTAAACTGTGAGAAACAGTTAATGAATAAAAAATCCTCAGTCCGATGGGACCCTGCTTCATCCCATATACCTACTACCCACAATAGCATAGTGATAGCATGGAGATGTGTCTTGACAGTGTTGGTAGTAAATTTGAAAGTAACATTACCCTATTTGTACATAATATAGAAAAATGTACAATAATGTATATATATATTTATACACAACAGAGTGGAAATATTCTTTCCTGCACGCTGTAATGGGAAACCGCTAATACTATAAATAGACCTAGCGCAATGAACTAAGTTCATTGCATATTGGAGCTTCTACACTGTAGAAGCTGTTTGCGGCGGCTCTCTTCAAATTTTTTTTTTTTTACTCAAGCATGTTCCGGTTGAGATTATACAAGTATATGGCCCTCCTGGCTGAAGAAAAGAAGACTTCAAGCAGCAAGGGGTCCCTCCTGGAAAAGAAGAAATGAAGACTGCAATCAACAAGGGGGCTTTTTGCCCAAGAAGAAGAGAAGACATTACAAACAGGGACTTTTGGATATAAATAATTTTTGGACTTTTCAAGCAGGACTTTGGGAATTACAAATTTATTTGGGACTTTTTCAAGTCGGACTATTGGATACATATTTCTTTGGGACTTCGTTTATAGCCATTTTTGGAATAAAAGCTGCTGATGACAGATGGAAACATCAGTGGTGAGTATATGGGCATTTATTATTTTTAATAAAAATATGTGGCATAAATGAGGGTGTTTACAGTCTTTATTGTGGGTTTATTATTTTTATTAAATGTTGTGGTTTTAACGAGGGTGTGGTGGTTTATTTAACATTTTCTTTTGTGGAACTACAGGTCCCAGCCAGCCCTGGGTGTCCGGGCATGTTGGCACTTGTGGTTCTCCAAGTGCCAGCATGCCCTGGCTTCCAAGGGTATTCTGGTGCTTGTAGTTATACAAGTATCAGCATGCCCACACTGTTTTTGGCACCCTGGCTGGCTGACACTTGTAGTTCCACAAAACATAATGGCGTCTGTTTATTTTTTTACACTTTGATCGCCGCTTATTACCCTACACCCACTGCCCAAGGTTGTAGGAACAGCCCTAGTGCTTTCAGCACTGGGCTGGTTGTCCCTAGAGGGGGGGCCTGCTCGCTTTTTTCTGTGGATCTCACTCCCTAGGGAATCCGGCCCAGAGCTGAACAGCCTGGGGTTGGTTTGTTGTTATGGCAGGGGGACCCCTGCTGCGTGTCCCCCTGCTATAGTGCCACCAAACCTGACTGGTTTGCCTATTGCTGGTTCAGTGAAAATCGGGGGGACTACACGCAAATTTTTTCCCTGATTTTCACGGAATCAGCAGTAGTCTGGCAGCACTAGGGTTAATAGTGAATAGACATGGGACCCCACGCTTTATTTTAAAAAAATTTAACTTTTATCTATTTTTTACAGTTTTGACAGCTGCCGGGACCTCCAGCAGTATGACAGGCAGTGTAACAGTGATAGGTTTACAGAACATGCTGCAAGGATGCAGCGTGTTGTATCTAGCGTGTTTGAAAGCAAATTCTCCTGAGTTTGCTTAATCGCTGCTTCATACATTTGAGACTTGTATAGCTAGAGTGGCAAACAGTCAGGAGTTTGATCTCTATCGATTTTGGAAATAGTGCTTTAGACTGAAACACATCTCTGACGATTTTACATGAATCTCAGGTTCATACATCTGCGAGTTTCAAATCTCCTGAGAAAATTGCTTATTTTGCAAAATCGCACCTAGATACATTTACCCCCTGGTGTGTGAAGGAACACAATTGAGGAATATGTGACATCTCAGTCTTGATATACCCCCTCATGAAAATGCACACGTTATTGTCTTAGTTAGAAGGTTTTAAACTTTTTTTCCACATAGCTCTCACCCCCCACCTTTGAAGTTTAGCTGTCAATAAGGACAGATTGATCTCTCAAATGTCACAGGGCTTTCGAAGGGAGCTATCGATGTCCTGAGCTCTGGAATGTACACAGGACCTGATTTCCCACTTTTGCTCATTCTGCTTGGCTAGATGGTTTACAACTTTGGGTCTTCAAACTCCTCCAAGATCCTGTCTCTCCTTGGTCTGGAGACCAATAAATTCAAACTCATGTCATCTAGCAAAGCACATGTTGAGATTACATTACAAAATTACATACAATATACATTGTCATACATGAATTCAACAGAAAATTGAATGGGGGGCCCTCCACCCCCCACAAGCGCTTACCTCCTTCTCCTGTCACTGTAGTCCTTCCGTGGCACACTGTAATCTCCTTGCTGAGGAGCTCTCTTGAGACTGAGACTCATAGTCTCACTCTTACGAGATCTTCTCAGTAAGGAGATTATTGAGTGCCGGGGAAGGACTACAGTGACAGGTTCAGCGGCATTGATCGGGCCGGGGGCGTCCCCACACCAATCAATAATGCTGCTGAGCACTTTCAAAGGCCCCCTGGATGCCCGAGGCCCCTGGGCTGTAACCCAGTTAGACCTCGGGTTAATCCGGCCCTGATTACAGTGGATATAACTTGTAAGTTCTCATAAATTCTGTTGCAACACTAGTAGTTATTTAAGGTCACACTGTTTATATATAGGGGTATATTTACTAAATTGCGGGTTTGAAAAAGTGGAGATTTTGCCCATAGCAATCAATAAGATTCTAGCTGTCATTTTGAAGAATATAATAAATATATGATAACTAAAATCTGATTGGTTGCTCAAGGCAACATTTCCACTTTTCCAAACCTGCATTTCAGTAAATATACCCCATAGAGTTTAAGGGCTTCATGTAGAAGATAAATATATAGTCATCAGATTGGGAATATCTAATTGCACAAAATAATGATCCCAGCTACATTGGCACCAACTCTGTGGATTTCAAACAAACAAACAATACTTTTTTTAAACAATCAAAAATGTTGTGCTGCACTTATGCAAACTTCCGCTCTAGAAAATTAAAATAAGGTGTTGCTTTTAAATAATGATGTCTTGTCCTTACAGGTCTTGTTTGTTTAGGTGTTAAAATGAAAATATTAAATGCATTGTTTCCCCATGAAAAGTTACGCCCAAGTTTAAAAATTTAAGGGAAAATATACACCATTAGACGGTGTA